>NC_084829.1:16216495-16516495 GCF_033115175.1 Lepus europaeus | reverse complement strand
CAAAACATCAGTGACATAAATCCTTTAAGATCCATATACTTATCATTTCTGTTGGATGATTTAATGCCTGGTAGAAAGAGTACTGTACTAGGAATCAGAAGACAGGGTTCCGGTTCCAGCTCTGCTAGGACTGGCTGTAGGGTCTGAACTACTTCAGACTCCTTTCCCTGTCAAACAAAGGTATGTGAAAGTGACTCCAAGGTCCCTGACAGTGATTCTATTCTTCTTTTTTTTTTTTTTTGGGGGGGGGTGTGTCTTCAGGAAATAACCTTTAATTGAATTCCTCTCATGAAGCATATGCATGAACTCTGCAGGGAAATGCAGGCCACTTTTAGAGTTTCTAGAATCTGGTGATGCTGATACATTTCAAATTTCCTCTGCTTTAAGACACTGTGTAGCACCATTCTCCTTTATGAGCCAATATTAAATGACAATCTGATGAAATCTTAGCCTAGTCTGGCACAAAGCGGTCTGAAGAGAAGCTGACAAACCAGTTAAGAAAGGATATGTGCACATAATTCAGGAAAGAATGACCCGTGTTTCCCCAGCTCTCCTTTCTACAATGTTTGGGTCTGAGGCCCTGGGCAGTGGGAAGTTGGCAAGGAAGTCAAAGGTTACCCCTTGGCTTGTGGGCCTGGGGCCAAGGCTAACCAAATACCCTGGGGAAGTAGGAGACACCAGAAAGCAGACGGAGGCCAAGAACCAACCGGAAGCACTGAGCAGACAGAGCCAGCCTGTGCTCTGGGAATTGCCTAGAGTGTTTTCCTGGGCCCACAGGAGGGAACGCGCACCAGGTCGCACAGGAAGCCTTGTTCACAGGGCACCTCTGCCCAAGGGCCAGGCCGTTCAAAGCTCTTAATCAGTGATGAGGGTAAGGAAGAAATGGACAGAGAATGGAGTACATTCTATTATTCTTAAGTTCTGTGTTGCATATTTGGTCTTCCAGTTCAGACTGCTAAGACCACTGGTTTTTCATTTCTTTGTCTCCTGGATTGAGTATAAAGCTTTGTAGACAGTTCATCAATGTTAAGGGCAAGAAATTTTTTTATGTAGAATGCTGTTAAGATCACCAGGGAGTGCCAAGAAGTGCTAAAGTTATACAAACCAGTTAATAAGGAAGGCTGTTCATACTCTGCTCTTGTCATGTTTGAACTTTTTCATATGGAACATGGAATAAGGAGGAAAAGGCAAAAAAGCAAAAATGTTCATTATACTTGTATGTCACAAGAAAAATGCAAGGAAGCCTACGTTTTCAAGGCAAAGATTCTTGTTCCCTGTATAAATTCAAAAGCATGAGCAATACATCATGATGAGCTATGGAGCTGCTAGTAACCTATGGTGCTTCATTTCTTTGATACATGACTGACGCTGAGTTACTAAAAACTGCTGGGAGGAAGTCACTTGTACATGTATTTAAGAGGATTCGCCTGCTCCCCTTTTGTAGGTTAAAAAGCTAATTATCATATCTTATATGAATTAAAGGAAGTCAGCTAGTTTAAACATTTCAATATGATTTCTTTAAAATTAATTTTTAAATAGCAAAATTTTTAAATAGCCATCTTCACTGGCTTTCCCTGGAACTTTCTATGTAGATGGAACTCTCTATGCTCCAAGGTGAAACTGTTTTTGTTCTCTCAGGGATAAACGAAGAAACACTTCCTTGCTACCTCGCCCAGGTCTGGTGTGGGGAAATTTTGCCCTACCTGATCCAAGGAGCTAGCTCACTTCAGCCCCAGCGTGGACTTTCCGATGCTGGATAAGGTTGCACTGGTATATGAAGTTCTTGCCACATTCTTCACATTCATAAGGTCTCTCTCCAGTGTGAATTCTTTGATGCTTAATGAGGACAGAACGTCGGCTGAAACTCTTCCTGCACTGATGGCACTGGTGAGGTTTCTCGCCAGTATGGATTCGGAGGTGATGGAACAGCCCGGCATTCTGGCTGAAGGCTTTGCCACACACGCTGCACTGGTAGCGCTTCTCCCCAGTGTGGAGCCTCTGGTGCTGGAACAAGCCTGATCGCTGGCTGAAGGCGCGCCCACACTCATCACATTCATAGGGCTTCTCGCCGGTGTGCGTTCTCTGGTGCTCGATCAGGATGGAATTCTGGGTAAAGCTTTTTCCACATTCACCACAAATATATGGTCTCTCTGTGGAAGAGCTTACCCGCTGCCTGTCTAACCTTCCATCAGGGTCACAGGTGTCTCCACATTCAGGAACCCGAGCAAGATCACCATTCAGTTTTGCAGGTGTTTCGACAAGAGACTTCATTTCTTTAGAAATCTCTTTCTTCGTGGCTAATTCCACACTCTGAGTTCTGGCCTCACCATCTGAAATAATAAGTGGGCTACGTGAATGTAATTTTCCCAAAGGCAAACTTTTAGAAAAGTGACTAGGAGGATCAGAGGAATGGAACAAGTAACCACTTTCTGTTTACTTTCCCATGCTCAAACGGTTATACCAGGACCTCAGGGAGAAGATGCACTGCATTGTAACTGCTCGTCTGAATTTCTGCTTCCCACACCAGACTACAACAGCGAGAGCAGGGACCACGTTACCTCGCTCATCACTGTCTCCCCAGTGTCTCCTGGAACAGTGCCTGTACACAGCAGACACTAAATAAATGTGTTGAACTGGTGAATATCCAGAGAACAAGGAAGGCTCCCTGAGGAAGTTCTAATCCTCACCTATCTCCTGAACTGAGCGCACATCTCGCAAGCTACACGGAAGCTGCTCTTCCAAGCCTCGGGGCTGGCCACCTGATGCCTCCTCGGCTGCTTTTAGAGTTGTCTTCTCCTTTATGGACACTTCCTGCTCATCAGCGTGGGTTTGTGCCTGGTGGAAATGAAAGACAGTTGGGAAACAAATTCAGAGGGGGCCTTCTCCGGGCCACGGGAGGAAAAAAAGAAGACCCAAGAAGCTAGAAAAGGGAAAAAAAACAAAGGCAGGGAGATTAAGAGCCTAAAACGGATCTAGCATGTATAGAGATCCTCCTCCTCCTCATCTCCTGTTGACAGAAACCTCAAATTTGCTCCCAGACGTACAAACTCCTGCTCTCCCAACTCCCTACCTGCTCTGCTGGCTCATCCAGCTCTCGCTCCAAATCCTCCAGCACCATCACCGCCTCCTCCCCACTCTCTGGATGGTGCTGCCTCACCCAGGCCCGCAGCTCCTCTGGCAGGATGGCCAGGAACTGCTCCAGCACCAGCAGCTCCAGGATCTGCTCCTTGGTGTGCATCTCTGGTCTCAGCCACTGATGACAGAGCTCGCGGAGTCTTCGAAGAGCTTCCCGGGGCCCAGGGGTCTCCTGGTAGCAGAAGTGCCTGAAGCGTCTGCGAAAGATCTCTCTGGTATGAGGGTCGTTTCCAGGCCGCCCAAATTCTTGCCCACAGGTGTGGTCCTTATCCTCCTCCTTGACTTTCACCACCAGAAGGTGCGCTTCTTGCATCTCTGCGGTCTGAAGGGCCAAGGTCGTGGCTATTTTAGGTTTAACTATCCAGAAAAAGAATCTGTGCTCGATAATTCCCCCTTGGTCTTTTCTTCTGGAAATCCCAAGATCTAAGAAACAATCTGCAAAGAAAAAAATTACAAAAATGCACAAAATCTAATGAACAGCAGGCAATTGAAGCATTTATAGTAGAATCAGTCCACTTTGTCTCATGAAGAAAGGGCACTGAATGCATGATGAATGAGAAGGACTATGCAAATACTGATATAAGTAGCATAGGAGGGAAAACAAATGAAACAAACAAAAACCTCCTGGCTTAATCAAGGAAGGAACCATTTTGATCATCCTGAATGAAATAGTGCAAATCAGCTTGAATGGCAAGATACTAGGCTCACAATCTCAGATCAAAGTGGTCTTCCTCAGTCTTGGGCTTTCTGAGTTTTAGCCATCTCAGTCTATAAAACAGGAATCCTAAAACAACACTGTCTTTCTAGGTTGTCAGTATTATTCGAGGAATTGGGGGACACAGCTGCAAACAAAACAAAGTTCTTACTCTCACAGAATTTGTATTCCAATAACAGTATAAGTAACAACTGACATTTACAGTGTTTTTAATATACCAGGCATTGTTCTAGAAACTTTATATATAGCAACCCACTTAATTTTTTTTTTTAAATTTATTTAACAGGTAGAGTTATAGACAGAGAGAGACAAAGGTCTTCCTTCTGTTGGTTCACTCCAAAATGGTCGCTTTGGCTGGCACTGTGCTGATCTGAAGCCAGGAGCCAGGTGCTTTTTCCTGATCTCCCATGCAGGTGCAGGGCCCAAGCACTTGGGCCATCCTCCACTGCTCTCCAGGGCCACAGCAGAGAGCTGGACTGGAAGAGGAACAACCAGGACTAGAACTCAGCGCCCATATGGGATGCTGGCACCTCAGGCAGAGGATTAACCAAGTGAGCCACAGCACTGGCCCCCAACCCACTTAATTTCATTAACACTACTCACTACTGTATATGACACATTATTGTCTTAATTCTTTTTCATTTAAAAAAAAAAACAACTCTGTACAACCCAATCATATACACTTTAGGACCCACAAAAAGATCATGAACTGGTGGGTTTTTCTTAGAAAAAGTTTATTTTCCCATTTATTTATTATTTTTTTTTTGAAAGTCAGAGGGACCGAGAGAGATCCTCCATCTGCTGGTTCACTCTCCAAAAGCCTGCAATAGCCAGGGCTAGGATAGGGGAAAGCCATAAGCACAAATCCCCATTCAGATCTCCCACATGGGTGGCAGGGACCCAACTACTTGAGCCACTATGTGCTGCCACCCAGAGAGCTCACCACCAGGAAGCTGTATCATTACCAACTATGCCACAGAGCCAGTATCCCATATAGGCACTGGTTTGAGTCCCAAGAGGCCATCTGGAGTGTAAAAGTGGATGGAAGACCTCTCTCTCTCCCTCTCTCTCAGCCTCTGCCTCTCTGTAACTCTGCCTTTCAAATAAATAAATTAATTTTTTTTAAGTGAAGGTGGGACTCGATCCCAGGCACTCTGACATAGACGCAAGCCACCCAAGCTGCAGCTTATCCCACTGTGCCACAACGCCCACCCCGGTCTGTAGCTTAAAAAAAAAAAAAAATTTTTTTTTTTTTTTTTGACAAGCAGAGTTAGACAGTGAGAGAGAGAGAGACAGAGGGAAAGGTCTTCCTTCCTTTGGTTCACCCCCCAAATGGCCACCAGGAGCCAGGAGCCAGGTGCTTCCTCCTGGTCTCCAATGCAGGTGCAGGGCCCAAGCACTTGGGCCATCCTCCACTGCACTCCTGGGCCACAGCAGAGAGCTGGACTGGAAGAGGAGCAACTGGGACAGAATCCGGCGCCCCAACTGGGACTAAAACCCGGGGTGCCGGTGCCACAGGCGGAGGATTAGCCTAGTGAGCCACGGTGACGGCCTTTTTTAAAGATTTTTTTCTTTTAATTTCTTTGAAAGTTAGAGCAACAGAGACAGAGGGAGAGACTGAAAAAGAGATCTTCCATCTGCTGATTCACTCCCCAAATGGCTGCAACAGCTGGGTCTGTGCCAGGCAGAAGCCAGCAACCAGGTAGCATGTGGTCACCCATGTGGGTGACAGGAACTCAAGAACTGAACCATCTTATGCTGCCTTCCCAGGCACAACAGTAGGGAGCCGGATCAGAAACGGAGTATCTGGGACTTGAATGGGCACTCTGATATGGGATGCTGTTGGTTTAATCACTGGGCCCTTAAAATGTTTTTCTCTTAAGTAGATATTAAGTAAGTTTATTACAATCTACTTTAAAAAGAACCCTTTTACTATTCTTAGGTATTGACATGCATTGCAAAAATAACTAAGAATAGGGTATTCAAATCACAAGTGAACACCCACCCCATCAGTTAGAAGAATAGTTAAATTCCTATTGTCATTATTGGCTATATTTATCAAAGGGGAAAAAAACTCCATGCGATGAGACAACATCCTTCCGGTAACTTGCAAACATAATCAGCTCCACAAATTCCTGAAATCTCTGGGTTGGTTGACTTCAGTAATCACCACCCCAGGAACCGTGGAGAGGATTTTTTCCTCCAAAGATACACCCCTCAAGTTCATGTTTTCCCCTAACTTTTTCTTGGTGCTGACTCATCACCGCTGAGGAGCACCTTCCTTCTTCCAAGCCTGTTCATCCACCACACATTCAGTTAACAAATATTTGTTCAGAGCTTACCATATTCCAAGTATTATTAACAGCGGGCATGTGCAGTGTTTTTAATGTGCCAGGCATTGTTCTAGATGCTTTAGATGTAACAACCCACTTCATCTTCAAAACGCAAGAGACTACCATTGGCCCCGTGTTACAGATGAGAAAACCGAGACACAGTTTACACAGGACCTGTAATGGTTCACAGGTAGGAAGCGACGAAGTTGCAAGATGAACCTGAATCCGACTTCAGGATTATAGTCTCAACAGCTACATCACCATCCCTTTGTGGGAGGAGGGAAGGTACGGAGAGGTGGCCTTGGCAAGACTTTTAGAGATGGCTTTGGCAAGACCTTTAAACTCGTTGTCTTCTTAAACATGAAAACAAGCGGGAGAGGGGTTGCGGGGTGGGAGGAGTAAGAGGGGCTACATAATAGCAATGCCTGCCTCATGGAGTTCTAAGTAAATAAATGTAGAGTGCTTAGTTAGACCAGCGCTTGTCCCGCACATATTGCTACGGAAGTATTTGTTTCAAAAATCAACAGCTATTATGTGAACCGGACTAACAGAAGTTGTGCTATATTTTAAAACCATCCTTGCTTGCTGTTTAAAACAAGGGCACAGAAGAGGATGGGCGTGGGAAGAAAACACGAGCACTCCAGGACCCGAATCTATTCAGACCCTCAGAGGGAGGGCAGGGAGAGCCTGGAGGAGCACTGGCGCTGGGGCAGAGACCGGGGAGCTCTGGAATAGACGGAGAGAGCTGGTGGGGCGGGGGCGAGGGCTCTGACTCAGACGCCAGGGCTCTCCCGGGCTCCGGAGCAGCCCCTCACCTGCCTCCTCGCGCGCCCCGTCTGGGACCCCCGCGTGAAGACCCGCCCATCCGAAGGCCCTCGGCAGGAGCCCAACTCCGAAGCTCACCGAGGCATCCGTGAGGAGAGAGGCCACCAAGCCCCGGTCAGGCCACCTCTGAATCCTTGCCAACCGTAGCCCAGAGAAAGATAGACTACAAAGGCCGGAAGTGCGTCACAGCGGCCCGCACTGTGTAGAACCGCGGTTCTGGCTCCGTTCCTTCTAGGAAGCCCGGAGGTTTGCACACCTCTGTGGTCGCCTCGCCGAGTCCCCTCTCTGGGCGCAGTGAGATGCCAGGCGACACTTGTTCTTCCGGGGCGATGGCATAGCAGCCAACGAAGTGCTTTCCTCAGCCGCCGGACAGCCCTGTGAGTTAGGCGCCATTATCCCCATTGCACGCGTGAGGAACTGAGGCGCATCTCGTCTGCGTTTGCTAGTTGCGTTTTCCCAGCTCGCTCGTGGGTCCTTAAGAATTCGTAAAGCACCACTGCCATGATTTTAGTGCTCAAAGTATAGAACACGTTATTAGCTGGAGCCCTTTCAGACTGCTTCCCGTGTCCATCGACAAGTTCCCGACACCGTCTGTGCTCTTCGCTTTCCCACAGGACGCATTTCAAGCTCCTTGAATACTGACTCCTCCATCAGTGCTCCATTCCGCCTGGTGCAGCGCAGTACCCAGAAACTCCAGACCTGAGTGTTGGGCAATTAATAAACTCATCGCTACTAGGATATGCCATTGCTTCTAGGCCCCATCCGTGGACAAGAACTGGGAAGTATGTGTACAATGAGGGTTTCACAGGATACTTCCTGTTCAAGTACAAATCCGCAGAATCCTTCTCCATTTTCACCATTGTACATCTGTTTCTTTTCCTATAGTGAAAAATTCCCAACAGCATCAATATCGTCACTCAAATTGTTGTGTCACACAAAGCACAAAATTACAAAACCAATTTACAAGCTAGAAAACAACATTATAACACCGGTATTACCAGCGATAGCATTCTACTATGTAGAATTGGAAGTAGATTATTTTACTGTTCTTGAATTATATCGTCAAAATTCTGTGCACATACCTTATTTGAGTTAATTTTCCCTATCTGGTTATATTACAAATTTGATAAACAGGCTTATTTCCTTAAGAGTTTTCTTCTTTTAAATCCCTCTTTAAGCCCTTTTTTAATATGCAAAATATTATCTTAGTTGAAAATCAACATTGTATAGAAATGTGTATCCAGTGTTTTGCTTCTATCCCAAACCCCTATACTTTGTATATACTCAGACCTCATTTTCAATAGTGCTTTATTTTTCATTCTTCCTCTCTTACATTTCCTTCTCCTATTCCTTGTCCTTTCCCTTTCCTCCATTCTTTGTCTCATAAAAAGAAGTATCTATCTCCCTTACCCCTATTAAGTTGTCATATTACACACACTCTTCTGTAGAGTTTTTGTTTAACAAAAGTACCAGGAAACGTTTCTAAATTAGTTCATATAAATACACTTGTTTTTAAATGCCTACATAATATATCCTTTGTGGGTATGTATTTTAATTTTAAATACTATTTTAATTATTAAGTTATTAAAATATAATAGTATTTTTAAATTATTTTCTTAACAATGAATATTTGGGTTGTTTCTAGTATTTTGCTTCAACAAATCAAGCTGCTGTGAAGAAAGAGGAGGGGATGTCTTTGTAGGCTTGTAGCATTCTGCACTTTCAACAGCAAAGTGGGAGACTGCTTGTTGTCACACAGTCTTCGGAACTGTAGGTTTTCAGGCTTTTGAATTTTTCCAGTATCGCAGGTTACTAGATATTTCTTAAAGAACCACAGAGCCCCGAAATCCCTAATAAAATGGATTTACAAGCCAAGTGTTGGCCGGGATTATGGGACTTTTCATGCACTCTTCGTGGAGAGACAGAGAGGGGTCTCCTCCATGTATTGGTTCACCACCTACACACCTGCAGTAGCTGAGGCTGAGCCAGGCTGAAACCAGGAGCCTGGAACCCAGTTTGAGTCTCCCAAGTGGATACCAAAGACACAAGCACCTGAATAATCACCTGCCGCCTCCCAGGATTAGCAGGAAGCCGGAAGTGGAGGAGCTGGGACTCAAACCAGGCACCCTAATATGGAGTGAAGGCATCTTGAGCAGTGTTTTCATCACTAATGCTTGCCTCGGTTGCATTTATTTTTTACGTTGAAAAAGATCTGACTTCTGTGTGGGAGATTTTCAGCAATTATTACTCACACAGGGCTTTTCTTTGTGTGAATTTCCTGGTGTGAGATGTGAGTGCAGGTAGAAGGCCTTCACACACTGGTCACATCCACAGGCTTTCTCCCCAGAGTTCATTCTCTTATTTCTACTAAGGTCAGAACTTCCACTGAAAGTTGTTCCACATTCGTCACATGATGCAGTTTTTTTTTCTGTATGAATCTGCTGATGTCTAGTGAGGTTTGAACTTTACCCTGAAAACCTTCCCAGGCTCAACACTGGTTACGTTTTCTTAAGGTATGATAATATTTCTGATGTTGGGTAAGGGCAGTGCTCCCCAGGGTGATTTCCCTAACATGTATTAAGGACAGAGCCTTAACCGGAACTTTGCCACAACGATAGCACAGGTGAGGCTTTTCACCAGTGTGAACCAGGAGGTGTTTGAAAAGAGTCGTGTTTGGACAGAAGGCTTCCCCATACTCTACACTGAAAAGGTTTTTGCTGTTCTTTTTTTTTTTTTTTTTGGATTCGCTGGTGTCCAATAAGATTGACACTGCATATGAAACCTTTCCCGCACTGATAACATCTGTCTTCTTTTCCTTCCTCTGAATTTCCCTAATGGCTTTCAGTTTTATCCATGCCATCACGCAGGTCTCCCAAATGAGTGCCCTGGACCCCACTCCTGCCTCTGCAGATTCTGTTGAGCATCATTCTCTGTGATTCCATCTCTTCAGATGCTCATTGCTTCGGAGTCAATTTTCCTGTCTCAGGCACCACCTCACTTTCTTTAGCATTTTTTTTTAAGATTTTTATTTGTTTATTTGACAGGTAAAGTTACAGACAGCGAGCGAGAGAGAAAGAAAGGTCTTCTTTCTGTTGGCTCACTCCCCAAATGGCCACCATGGTCGGAGCTACGTTGATCCGAAGCCAGGAGCCAGGTGCTTCCTCCTGGTCTCCCATGTGGATGCAGGGGCCCAAGCACTTGGGCCATCCTCCAGTGCCTTCCCCGGGCCACAGCAGAGAGCTGGACTGGAAGAAGACCAGAACCCGGTGCCCATATGGGATGCTGGCGCCACAGGCGGAGGATTAACCAAGTGCACCACTGAGCCAGCCTGCCACCTCACTTTCTAAAATAAGAAATGGATCATGCGAAGGTCACTTTCTTTTTAAATCTTTCATTATGGAAAATTTGAGACATTGGTAAAGGTACAAAGAAATGTCATCTTTTGAACTTTTGAAATATGAAGGGTCTTTAAAAATTTCATGAGCAATGTATTATGAAAAACGATGCATGGATTTCAAACATTTTTTTGCACTAAAATAAGGTTATCATTTAATCCCATTTTCCATGAACTTTTTGAAGTACCATCATAGTAAACTCCTGAGGGATCATTTCTTTTTTTAATCTATGCTGTCTCAACAATAGATAGATATTTATGAAGCTCAGTCAAGGAAATAAACATACCCAAGGAATAAATATGTAATATTAAGGTGGGACTGGGAACAATTTTTTTTTTAAGATTTATTTATTTACTTGAAAGTCAGAGTTACACAGAGAGAGAAGAGGCGGGGGTAGGGGGAAGAGGCTGGTTCACTCCCCAGTTGGCCGCAATGGCTGGAGCTGCACAAATCCGAAGCCAGAAGCCAGGAGCTTCATCAGGGTCTCCCATTTGGGTGCAGGGACCCAAGGACTTGGGCCATTTTCTGCTGCTTTCCCAGGTGCATTACGAGGGAGCTGGATTGCAGCTGGACATGTACTGGTGCCCATTTTGGATGCCAGAATTGCAGGTGGTGACTTAACGTGTTATGCCACAACACTGGCCCCTTCTTTACTTTTTTATATGGGGAGTCTTTGAAAAATTCATGGAGAATGTACATTATGAGAAACTATTTATGGATTTCCAAATGTTTCCCCACCAAAATAAACTTATCTTTTAGTTCCATTTCCACAAACTTTCTGAAGTATACTCATACAGATATTGAACAATTTTAGTAGTATTTCTATTTAAAATCTCTTAGGTGTCAGGGGAGTCTATAGCTATTATGTTGTCCTTGCTTATAGACCTTTTTAATGAATATAAAATAAATCATTTCAAAAGGAAAAAAGATTACGAGTCCACATTGGTATGATTCTCTCATATGCTCTTCAATGAAACGGCTTTCCTCAGAAGCCTCTTCAAAGCTCCTATAACATCCTTGTTCCTCAGGGTGTAGATGAATGGATTGGCCATAGGAGTAATCACGCAGTAAAACAAGGTCAAGACTTTGACAAGGTCTTGAGGACCATCTCCCGAGGGCTGCATGTAAATGTAGATGCCAGGCCCGTAAAATAAAGACACCACGAGTAAGTGGGATGAGCAAGTGTTGAAGGCCTTCAGTCTCCCAGCAGCAGAAGGAATTCGAAATACAGCTTTGGCAATGTAACTGTAGGAGACAAGAATCATGGAGAGAGGACCCATTATCAGGAGGGTGGCCACCACTGCTAAAGTCATCTCGTTGACTGTGCTGTCCACACAAGCCATCTTAATAAGACCGGGCAACTCACAAAAGAAGTGGTCCAGCACCTGGTTCCCACAGAGAGGCAGCTGGACTGTGAGTGTGGACTGCAGTAGGGAATTGGCCAGACCAGTGAGCCATGCAGTGCTGGACAGGTGCAGGCAGAGTTTATGATCCATGATCACAGAGTACCTCAGAGGCTTACACACAGCCACATAGCGGTCTAGGGCCATGATACCAAGCAAGACACATTCAGTACAGCCTAGCCAGTGGAATACATAGGCCTGGGCCATGCAGCCTATGTAAGTGATGTTCTTGTTTGGTCCCCCTAAGTTGAACAGCATTTGAGGTACTGTTGTAGTGGTGAAACAGAGATCCAAAAACGAAAGGTTGGTGAGATAAAAATACATAGGACTTTTGAGTTGAGAATCGAATTGAGATACCAGGATAATAGCAATATTTCCCAGCAACGTGAGCGTGTAGGAGGTCAGGAAAACGAAGAAAAGAGGAAGATCCAGCCATGGGTATTTGGTAAAGCCCACAAGGATAAAAGCTTCTGGAAAACTCGCATTCATGGGCTTCACTGAGTTTTGATGGGAAGGATCTGCTAAAACCAAGGAAGATGCACATGATTGAAGAGAATTCTGAGTTGACAGAAGCTCTAAAGACACTAGGAAAAAAGGTGTGTTATAGGGGAGAGATGGGGCAAACCCCCAGTAGGAATCAGAAAAATAATACTTAATGAAATAATTACTATACCTAACTTCATAAAGTCACATTTGAAAGGATTTGCCAGTCGCAAAAGTGGTTTCATATTTTTTCCCCCACATCGAAGTCCTGTGTGGTAGTTGAGTGGACGCTAATAAGCATTATACCAGTGGAAGAAAGGCACCACATTCTTCTCCCAGATGCCAGACAGCTGGATAAACGTGTGAGCTAGAGACTGTCAATCAGGTGGTTCTGCCCAGGATTTGAGTGTAGTGAAATGATACAAAGAAATGAGGAGGGGAAGGGAGTATCAGAAAATTCAGAGCAGCTGCCTTCCTGATGACTGCCCCCTGGTGGTGACAGCACCAAAGGATGTACCAAAGCACCAAAGGAGACACACACAGTCTCTTCCAAAGCTGGGCTACTGGCTGTGTCTTGATGCTGCCGCTTCTTTGCCAAGTTCTGTCTCTCAACTTTCCCACTGGTTCTGTGCACTACCACTTTTCTTCTATTCTCTTTTCCTGTTTTGGCTGTTAGTCTTGTTCTCCTTGTTTGCAAGCAAGCACCTTGACTAATACAGAAAATGAATTGAAATATTCTGCAGGTCTGTTGTAAGTCAGGTCACTGATGAAGAAAGTGTTTGATTCCAAGAGTTAGAATTAGAATTAATTAGAATATGTGGGGCATCTGAAATGATTGTGACACTGCACCACCTACAACCCGTTCTAGCCCAGGCAGTCTTCCTTTTTTTTTTTTTTTTTTGGTCTGTTTTATCACTCAGTTATCAATTTTATAATAATAAATAATAACAAATAATAATATATTATAATATATGTAATAATTTATAATAATATATAATAAATAATAAATAAAGTGTTAAATAATAATGCTTCTTTCTGAATTCATTACAAAATGAAAAATGGAGAGAGAAAGAGAAATGGATGAATGTAGCTGTGTCAATAATTCAAGGTGTGGAGCAGAGCAGAACGAATCTCAGGACAGACAGACTGTAGATCCAACTAGATTCAACTAGAGGAAAAAGAAGTGGCTAAGCCAAGCATACTCGGATCTGTCACACTTACCAAACTGATAAATTCCTACTTCTTTTGTGAAACTATGAATGAGAGTTGAGATAAACTGAAAACATTCTTCCCATACATTCCTTTCTTGATGAATGTTATGAAAATTCTTCCACTCCATGAAACCTGGAGATGAGAGAATAAGTATTTCCTCCTCCTTTATCAAAGTTCTAATAAGAAAGGAGGAACAAAATATAAAAGGAATTTTTATAAGAAAATACCCACACTAAAGGACAGCGTTGGCCATGTATTCGGCACATTGAAAGGATTTCAGATTAATCAAGATGAGACGATCCCAAAGATTCCCAGAAGGGGAGACATACACATATAAACTAGAAAGTAAATAAAAATGGACTCGACTTTTGAGTAGCAACTGTGAAAGTAAGACTGTAAGGCTTAAAAAGTTCTGAGGAAAGGGTCATCAAAGAAGGAGGTACTCTTCTCTGATGGGAGGAGAGAACATCCACTTTGCTGATGGCCATGACCAAATACCGATGGAGTCTATGGTCACAGAAGGCTTCCATAGCCTTGGCAGCCCATGGCAAGAGCCTCGGATGATCACTGATGTCATATATAGGAGTGTTAATTGTTAAAGAAACAACAGAAGTCATTGTGCACTTACTCCCCATATAGGACCTCCATCTCTAATGAGTTGTATTATGAGAATTGACTGCAATTTTTGTTCCCAAACTGTACTCTATATGCTGTGTGTGTGAGCGGGTGAAGTCTATGCTTAGCATGGAGTTGGTCCTCTATATATGAAGTCAAACTAAAAATGAACCATAATGAAGAAGGAGATGGGAGAGGGAGAGGGAGGTGGGATGAGAGTTGGCGGGGGGGTGGTATGGGAGAAAGAACAACTGTATTCTTAAAGTTGTATCTATGAAAAAATGCATTCATTAAATAAAAACTTTGAAAAATCCTGAGGAAATATTATTCCAAAACCTATTATTATTATTATTATTAAATTAAATAATATTAAAAATTATTCCCAATTTAGAATTCTACCTGCAACCAATCACTTGTGAAGTTAGCATAGAACATTTTAAGACATGGAAAATCCCCCAAAGTTTTATCTTCCAGGCACCATTTTTTAGGGAGCTATTGGAGGGTATGTGCCACCAAAATGAGAATGTAAAGAGAAAAAGAAGATATCCAAGAATCAGAAAACCCACACAAGAGGATGAAGGGAACTTCCACGACCATGGGAAGAGAGCTTTCAGGAGGCAACTTGGAAACAACCAAGATTGAACAGGCACCAGGAGTCATTTCTCTAAGGGGGAAAAAATGGCACAACTTGTTGCTCTTGGCATGAGTGAAGAACTGAGCGAAGACTTCTAGGTAATCATAGTCCATCACAGGATTTCACTGTGACTAAGATTTGTGCAGTTAGGAAAGTGCAAATAATATTGGAAAGTGAAAAACCAGAACAGAATAAAGCTTGTTGCTAAGAAACAGGAAAGATAGAAGAAAACTCTGAAATTATGAAGAATGTATTGCCTCAGGAGAGTGAGGAGCAATGAGGAAAGGAATTGCTGTTTTCATTGCAAACTCCTAGTAGTATTTGATTTTTTTTTTAACTCTTAACATTTATATCTTTAATAAAAATGAAAATTAAGTAAAAAGAATATAAAGTATCTTTCTTTTAAAAAGGTTTATTGGTTGATTTATTTATTTGAAAGAGATTTATTTATTTGAAAGAATTATAGAGACCGAGGTAGAGACAGAGAAAGAGGGCAATCTTCTATCCATTGGTTCCTTCCCCAAATGACTGCAACAGCCGGGGCTGATCTGGCTGAAGCCAGGAGCCCAGAACTCCACTAGGTCTCCCACATAGGTGGCAGGAGCACCAGTACTTGGACTATTTTCCTCTGCCTTCCCAGGGGCATTAACAGGGAGCTGGATCGGAGGTAGAACAGTTGGGGCTTGAAATGGAAGCCATATGGAGCCCATTTGGGATGCTGGCATCACAGATGGCCACTTAAATTGCTGTGCCACAATGCTGGCCCCAGAAAGTATCTTAATATTTATAAATGATGGTAAAGGGCATTATAGGTAAATGCCATGTTTGAACAGATAAAAACCACACATTGTCTATTCTTACCCAAGAGGCAGGAAGTGTCTAAGTCAAGCATAGTTCCATCTACCAAATTTGCAGATCTGGCTGGTTCAAGTCCCGGCTGCTCCACTTCCAATCCAGCTCCCTGCTTATGTGCCTGGGAAAGCAGTAGAAGATGGCCCAAGTGCTTGGGCCCCTGCACCCATGTGGGAGACCCAGAAGAAGCTCTTGGTTTCTGGCTTCGGATTGGGCCACCTCCGGCTGTTGCAGTCATTTGGAGAGTGAACCAGTGTATGGAAGATTCTCTCTCTCTCTCTCTCTCTCTCTCTCTCTCTCTCTCTCTGCCTCTGCCTTTCTGAAACTCTGCCTTTCAAATAAATTTTTAAAAATCATTTTGAAAATTTGCAGATCTGATAGATTTAAATGCACAATATGCACACACTGGTGTTTTGTCAAAAACTAAGAATAACTTGGGTCTTAAAACAGGAAAATCCTGGATACTAAGTTAAGGAGTCAAGTTAAATAAAAAATTTTCAGGAGGGGTATGATATGATGGAAGCAGTACTTTAGAACATTCATTACGGCAACATAATGGGGGACTACAGAAAAGACTGGAATTTGAGTGGTCATATGGCAGGCTGCTGCAGAGATGCTGAGAATGTTAGCTGGGATAAGAACAACAGAGATCGAGAGCAAGGAGTGGGTGTCACACAGAGGAAGCAGTTAAAAGAAACTGATGTTTTAATCTAAGATTCTGGGAGAATGAAAATGAAATTAACAGGGGCATGCATGTGAGGATTGACTGGAATAGATGCTTTAACAACAACTACTACAACCACAAAAACTCTTCAAAAAGCTAAATTCTCCATTTGGCCTGTGAGGATTAGCTTGATGGTCCATTCACCAGAGGAGGGATTTCTGTCTCTCCCAGACAACTGTAGGTCAATTCTACCAGCTCCCATTTGCAAAATATCATACAACTGCCAGAGTCTGTGGCTAGGATGGTTTGCTGCAGTTGTTTAATTACCAAGGGCAGGAGCTGGGGGCAGATATAGAGTTAGAGATAATGACAAGGGAATATGTATCCAAAAACAGAGAAGATACTAATCGACATTTTACAGGAAGTCAATGTATTTGCATATAAGGTGGCAGAGGAAAAGAGCAGAACAATATCCTACTCTCTCAATAATAGTCTCAATATTTTGGCTTCTTAGTGGTCATCATTCATATTGTTTGATCTTCAGAGTACTAGATTTAAGATAATTGATGTTTAGTGACTTGACTTGCTCTCTTAATCTTTGCTTTCTCCTAGACCACTGGGTCTTTTGGACATAATTCTAGAATTGAGATGAATAAGTGACAGCCATTGGTTTGGCATAATGAAAATTCACTCAACTCTTGAAGCATCTTATCCAGGTTGATCATGTGCAAGGCTCAGAAATTTAATTTTATCTCTTAAAACCAAACAAAACCCGAGGCCATCTAGACTGGTGTGAATAGAAATAAGCATCATCAGAACATACCTTTTCTCATTTAGACTCGTATTAAGCCAGCGTCATTAGCTAGAGAAGCCTAACCAGGAGAAAGGTGACAGAGGGTTAGATTCCAAAGGTTTTGAGGGAAGAGGGCAGGCCAGTGCACCAGTAAGAGTCACCAAAGGTCTTGCTATGCCAGGTAGGATGAATCTCATTCTGCAGGCAGAGAATATTCTCTCTTGGTTCCAAGTCTAACACAAAGGCAGATAAGTTCTCACCCAGTGTGCCAATGCTCCCTTAGGGACCATCACTAACGAAGGACTCTCCCTGGGGAAATAGTATCAGTCTTGTATTTATCATTTTGGCTATCATTATAGATTGCATCAGTTTTCCACTCAGTAATCTAATCTTAATAGCAAGGGAGAGTGGGATTTACCCTCAACACTTTTCAGAAGGCAAACAAATACTGTGGTAATAATAGTAATAATTGCTTAACACATTCTGTGTTTCTGTGTGTAGTACATCCTTAAGGGATGGAGGGAGGAGAGAAATTCCACTTTGCTTATGGCCTTGGCCAAATACTGACAGTTTGTGGATTCAAAAGGCCTTGTGGATTCAAAAAGCCTTGGCAGCTCATGTCAAGAGCCTCGGGTGATCACTGATGTCATACATAAGAGTGCTAATTGTTAAATTAACAACAGGAGTCACTGTGCACTTACTCCCCATGTAGGACTTCTGTCTTCAGTGAGTTGCATTATGAGAATTAGCTGTAAAACTTGTTCCCAAGCAGTTTGTGTGTGTGTGTGTGCACGCGCGCGCAAAGTGTTGAAAACTTTACTTAGTATAGAGTTAGTCTTCTGTGTATAAATTTAATTGAAAATGAAACTTAATGGAGAATGGGACTGGGAATGGGGGAGGGAGGAGGAGGTGGGGTGGGAGGGTAGGTGTGGTGGGAAGAATCACTATATTTCTAAAGTTGTACTTATGAAATTTGTACTTATGAAATAAAAGGTTTCTTGGGAAAAAAGAAAAGAAAACTAGCAATCTGGTCAGCAAGACTGATGCTTGTAGGAAAAAACCGCAGTGGAATAAAGTCCTAAAGACTTCTATTTGGTCCAAAAAAAAAAAAAAGGCAATTTACTAGGCAGATAACTTCTTGCAGAAAACAGATAGTTAATTTAGGTCTCCTAATTCATGAGGCTAAGGTTTGAGATCAACTTAAGTCACTTAAGTTTATTTAGTCATAAACTTCATCCTTGACTGTAATCACATAGAAGATATGTGTCGTGGGAAAAGCATGGGTTACAGAGTCAGACTGGTCTGGGTTTGAAATTGAACTTTGCCACTTACTGGCTGTGTTACAATGAACTTCATCAAACATGTTTCCCCATCTTCGAAGAGCTGATTGTAATGTATTTGTAACAGGATTGCTAGATTAATTAAATAAGATTGAGTCTGGAAACACCAGAATATTGAAGAGTTCCATTAACTAATTCTTCCTCTCCCTTTGATGCTAAGTATGTAAATGAGTCAGTGCAAAATTGTTGATGGCATGTGTGTAATATTTTATTAATTAAAAACAATTTTATCTATTTGAAGAGCAGGGATACACAGAGAGAGAGCGAGCAAGCGAGCGAGAGGATGGGGAGGGAGTGACAGAGAGAGGGGAGAGAGAGAACTCATCTCTCTGCTAGTTTATTCCCCTAATGCCTGCAGCAGCCAGGGCTGGATTAGGCTGTGTCTCCCACGTAGCTATCAGGGACTCAAGTACTTGAGTCACAACCTGCTGTCTTCCAGGATACCTATCAGTGGGAAGTGGGAAGTGGGAAGTGGGAAGTGGGAAGTGGGAATCAGGAGTAGAGTTGGGACTTGAATCGGGCACTCCAATATGGGATGCAAGGGTCCCAAGTGGCATCTTAACCACTCCTGCCGAAGGCCTGCCCCTGTGTGTATTATTTTAAACCTGAGTTTTGCAAACGTGTTGCACTTGCTTCAAAGTCACTTGAAATGCTTCTTAAAAATGCACACTTGTAGGTAGGCCCTCAACCAAACAAGAAATAAAACCTGTGGGGATGAGTCTTAAGACACTATTGTAAGTAGTTCCTTAGGTGATTCCAATTCACACTTAAGCTGGGGGAATTACTACCTTAAAGGATCGTTCAATTTTTTTAAAATTGAATTTCAATTTCCAGGGAGTCAATTTATTTGTTTCCTTAGAGAATAAAATCCTTCCTTGAAGATTAAGTGCATATAAGCAAATATAAATTATTCTTGTTATAATTTCATAATACTTAGAAAATCATATGCAAAACAAATAGCACGATTATAGGTTCTTTAGAAACAAAACTAAATCACATAAAAATTCAGAAAAGGGCTTTAAGGATTGGGAAATTTTTCTTATCTCTCCTCACCATCAAAAAAAAAAAAAGAAGAAGAAGAAGAAGAAGAAGACAAGGAAGAGCCTCAGCAAAGATGTCACAAAGAAAGTTCTGGAAAGACTTTGGATACTCATCCATTGGAGGCTGGAGGATTTCTGATGGAAAGTTATGGGCGATAACATACAGACTAACTAGAGAAAACCTGGAAAGTCATGCTGGAGAATTTGATAGACTCTATGGGGAATGGGTATGATTTCCTTGTTCAGAAATGTATATATTTCATCTCTATCTAGGTAGTTAAAATAATAAACTAGTGCTTATTATGTACTACACACCTAAAAGAAATATTCTATTTCAAAAATTAGCCTGAAAAATGAGTCACTAGAAAGTGTTTGTATCTGGTTGAGCAGAGCATAAACAGAAAGTATGGGTGGCTATAGAGCCTATCACATTTAGCTGGATAGGTAAACTCACAAATATATACTGGTTTCCAGGCTTGATAGTCAGTTCTGTGTCTAAACATAAAATATTCATTGTGAAAATATTTTATGGAATAATTATTGTTCAGAATATGTTCTACCACAAATTCAAATGCTAAAATTTGAGCTAAGTTGAGAAAAGCTCTTTTTTGGGTAGAAAATGCCTTACCAACAGTGCAAATCACTTTCAGCAGTGACATAATATAACAACACATCTAGCATCATTTTATACCACACAATGCATTCAAAAAGTGTTTCTTTGACAATATGTCATCATAAGAACATTTATTCCACATAAATGCTAGGAAATTTCAAGTTGATCTCAAAACAACACGGCTCCCTACCTTTTGGTGAGTTTCTTTTTGATTCAAATGGAAGGAAGGATTTTCCTTTTTAACAAACCATAAATACCAAAGTGATATCTTATGGGGTGTTAAACTGAGATTGAAACGATTTCAAGCAGGGTTTCAAATATTTATTTTTCTTTTCTAAGATTTATTTATTTGAAAGGCAGACTTACAGGGAGGGAGACAGAGGCAGAGAAAAAGAATGTTCCATCTGCTGGTTCACTCCTGAAATGGCCGCGACAGCCAGAGTTGGGCTAGGCCCAAGCCAAGGGCCAGGAGCTTCTCCTGGGTCTATCACATGGGTGTAGGGGCCCAAGCACTTGGGCCACCCTCTGTTGCTTTCCCAGGTGCATTAGCAGGGAGCTGGATTGGAAGTGGAGCAGCCAGGAGTCAAACCAGTGCCCATATGGGAAGGTGGCATTGCAGGTGGTGGCTTTACCCATTATGCCATAGCTCTAGTCCCTGGGGTTTCAAATTTTTAAAAATAAAAATAACTTTAAGATGATTATGGGACAGTAGAAACAAGAAGTTACTGCTATTGACTTTTGAGTAGATAATACCTATGCACTCCAATTTTGCTGCAGAAACAGAGAGATTATGTAAAAGTCTACCTTCTAGTTCCCTGGAGACACATTCTTTCTGAAGAGCCAAAGTGACTATTTTGAAACAATAAAAAGTAGCCTCTGTTTCCCATAGCAGACCCGAGTCCTTGTAAAAGCAGGCATCCAGGCATTCCTGAGATATCAAAGCCTACCAAGGACAGCTAGCTGAGCAGACCAAGGGCAGCTCAGTAGGGATTACCAAATGAGGTAACTCCCTGAACTCAAGCCAAACGGAGACCCCTCCCCTCCCCACTGCCCTGCCCAATCACAAAAGGCCCTGCACCCTAAGCCCTTGCTGACATGTCTTCCCTTTGAAAGCATCCCCGAACGAAGACCTGGGCCTTCCTCTGATCTCCGCTGCATCGGCTGGTCAGATGAAGTCCCTGCCGGGGCTTGTACTTTTAAAATAAACCTTGCTTTTGCATTTTGATGTGATCGGGTCACTGATAGCTTCTTGGGGATCCACTTATCTGGGCATTACACTTTCTTGCATGCCTTGGTTTGGGGTATTGCAAAACTAGGGTTCTGGTCCAAAATAACCCCTAAAACACCCAGATATTTTCCTATGTAGCTTGAAATTATACCTTCTATCCTGAAACTCACACTGTAAACTTCACATACCAAGAAGAGGCTGTGGACATCGTTCCAGTTTAAAGCCACCCATTGGTACAGCTGGATCAGCACCTTACTGATTTAGCTATACCTGAATCACATCATTTGGATTAATCGCAATACGTTTATCCAAGCGGTTGCCAATGACCTCATAGAAAAATGAAGGGCTAACCTTGTATTCCCACACTTAGCTGCCTAAGAGCTTGGTGACTACTGAGTTGGCTGATGGGTTAAAAGAACACAGTGTCAATTTCGGCCAGTTAACAGTCTGCTCCTCTAGTTTCTGCTGAATTACGCAGTGGATGGGAATTGTTGGCTACTCAAAGGGGTCCTTCCATGGGAGTGTTCCACCATAAACTGAATACAGCTCCCACAAATATATTTCAGGGTGTCTTCAAAGTCTCTCTGCAAACATTTTCAAGATTCAGTAGTTTTAGAAAGTATAAGAAGCTAATCCAGGACCTGAAAATACCTGGAGCCACAGAACTCCCCCGTGACTGAATACGGCGGAATAAATCAGCAAGCTTGGAAAGCTTTGCCATGTGCAGCCATTCCTGCTGGATAAAGCATCTTCTAACATAACACTGTGCAACTGGGCTAAGCAGTTTCAAGGTTGAGAAGAATCCAAATGTACCACAGTTTCAATTTGCTTTGTTTGTCTCAGGCTTGGGCACTGAAACACTGCTTATATTCTCAATATATGAAAAATGACATAGTCACTTTAGTGCCCCTGCGTGTCGTATACAAAAACTCAAAGGCAAAGCTGGACAAGGACATGTCATAACAAGACATGGTCTGCTGTATGAGGAACAAAACCTAATTATTTGTAAACATACCCCCACCCCAGTACCTGTTTCTTCCCTATTATCTGTCAAAGCAACGCCAAGGGTCCTTCCCTGCAGGGCCAATGCCATTTGTGAAGTCCAGTACACAGGATTCCAACTGTCCCTGGTTTTGCAGTGACATTTACAGTACTGCAGCCTCCTTCCAGACACATCCTACTGCTTGATCTAACTGGAATCATTCACTCTAGTGGCTGAACTCAAGGACCTGAAGTCCTGGGCATTAACTTCCAGATAAATTAAGTGGACCCTTTGCTCATCTGGATCTCATCTTAATATCTCTCCTTCAGAGTCCACACAGTAGGAACCATCATTTGCTCTGAAGCCCCAAAGGCATGGCTTAGCAATGAGCTGAGAGCTTGAGTTGATAAAAATTATTTCTAAATAAGTGATTCAGGGTCATTTACTTCAGCTTTATACTACATTCCAGAATCATTTTCCTATTGCTCTTTTGAAAGTTTACACAATAGTCACTTAAAAATTGGTTATACAATCACCTTGGGGTTTTAACTTATTTTGTAACAATTGAATGAACTATTATAAATCTAGGGACTAATTAACTGGCCTTAAAGAAGTCAGTATTGTGCTAATTCAGAGTAAGAAGATAAACAAGGTAAATAGAATTTTACAAAATCGAGTACTTGAAAAGGAGTTTTATCAAAATGTTGTGAAGTTTTTGTAAAAGCACTTACAGCTATTCATATCAAGAAATCATATGTTTAGGGGTGTAGACAATAGGATTCAATTCTTTGAAGTAGAAATTCACTTGTTTTATGATTGCTATGCTAATTTTTCCCCTGAGAACCTAAGATACTTGTACATTCAGAAGTGTACAGTTTGCTGGTCTTGGGACATTGCTCATTCTCTAATATATGCATTGAGTACAGATAAATAATGAGAAAACTTCAACATATCTTAATTAACATTATGCTGTACAGAAGACAAAAACAAGAAATTCAAATAACCCATATTTCCATTAATGCCCTGAGCAAACTACAATTTCACGTTAGTGCAGAAATGTGTTCTCAGTGTACATTCTTTTTCAAATATCTTTAGTACTTTTTTCTCAACATCATGTTTTGAAAAGATGAATAATTTACTTCTTAACAGAAATATTTATAAATCCATTTTAGTTTAGCCTGAATAAAATCCAGTGTAAGTGCATTACTAATATCTCTAAGAATAATGGCTCAATGTCTTAGTTCTGGCCCCTATCTTCCCAAGAGCAGACAGGAATGGAGGTACTCATTTTGGCCTTAAACTGAACAGAAAGAAGAGAGAGTGAAGTTAGTGTCTTGTTTTGTTTTCATTTTTAAGTCCCCAGATCTTGCTCGGACACTTCTTGCAGAGTGACAGTCATAGGTTATGGCACCTGATCCTATTAGAAATAGATGTGGTTTCAACAACAGCAGCCAAGATTGGTGATTTGGAGATCATTAGTGATCTCTCTAGTGTCCAATTTACAGATAACATTTGACTATGATGGTATAAACCAAAAAGCTGGTTTTCCTCCACAATTGCTATGCAACATGGGAATGCAGAAAGAATCTGCATTCTGAGTGGCTGCTCTCAGATAAATGGAAAGTAAGAAATTGCTGACTATTCTCCCCTCTCCATGGACATACAAGAATCTGAATTGCTGTTGGTCTGGGCACACAAGTTATTCTGTATAAATAAATGTCTGAGGCCATAATAAGAAAGCACCATTTATGCATTAAAATGCCCATTTATGCACTAGTCTTCTGTGTGTAGCAGCACGTAATTCAGAGAAGAGCTTTTTGGCAATATGCTTTCTAGAAGCCTTGTATCATGGCTTTGGCAAACTAGAAAAAATTATTCAGCTTCAATGAACTGTTCAATTAACTGTAATGATAATTTCAATGGGCTTTTCATTTAAAATTAGCCACTAATGTCAAAACTACAATAAATTGGCATTTTAAATCACATTTAAAAGGTTTGTTTCATTCACTCTCATAATTTCATAGTAGAAAGTTTTCTTGAAAGACTCAGACTTTATTATAGAATAACATAAAATACCTAAATACAAATAAATGGTCTAATCAAATAGAATAACCAGGAATTCATATTGTACTTAAAATTTTGAATTAATAATATTATGAGTATTGGCATAACATGCAACAAAAATTAAAATTATCATGCAAATATTTTTATTGTTTTATGAGTTTCTATAAACATTAGTTCATAAGGAATATATGAGCCTAATGCTTTCATCACATTCTCTTGATGTTTTAACTGGCAATCAATTTCCTTAATAACAATTTAAAGGATTTTTGTTTCTGTACATATTTCAATGAGAAAAGAGATTTTTATTTACTTGTTAGTAGAAGTCACTACATTTTTAACCTTCTGCATCTTCATTACAAAATGGAATAAGAACTTAAAAGTTGTAAAAATAGCCAAACAGCTGGCCCAAAAGAATACACTCAAATAATAATAATGATGACCATTATTAAGGAGCGTTTTATTTAAAAGCAACATATTTTTCAAGTTTTTACAGCAATTCTATTATCATTAAACAAATAAGGAAAATGAGGCCAACTGAATGTATTCAGCTTGCCAAAGGTGAGGAAGTTATTAAAGGGGGCAGCTGAGGTGTGTAGCCAGGCTCTCTGACATGACTTCAAAAGGATCCCTTTCACAAGCCCAGTGTCTAAGACTACAGCGTTTAATGGTGTGCAGCAAAGGTAAAGTGGAACAATTGACTACAGCTGTCAAAGGAACCTGGAGATCATGCTCATCTTGTGATAGCTTCTAGTGTACAAGATAATGGGAAACAAGAAATATATCTGTTAGTAGCTTGTTAGAATGGCAGGAAAAATCTCTTTGGTTAATACCCCTCATAAATGTCAACAAAGGCTGGTACTTGTTAGCTTTAATATTTGAAAAATGTATCTCAACTTATTCATCCCTTGGGCACTTTTGTTCCAACTACAAAGATGCACAGCCCCTGGCAATTATAAGGTGTCCTTAGTTCTTTTTTGTAGGATTATCAGGAGTTTGTAATTATTTTCCTCCCAAAATGCAGGTGTAACCCTGAAAATATCCTACTTTGCCCTCCATTTTATTGTGGATTACCTGCTAATTAATTTATGTGAACTCTGCTGAAGTCAGAGAGCTGGACATTATTGAAGTCTAGAGATGATATAACCTAAGTCTTATAGGTTTTTGAATCTGCATAATATAAAGAACTGTTGGGGAAAAACAACTGCTTCCACAACTCCAAAGTATGCACTAAGGGTCCATTATCTTTGTATTTTGAGGGTGGCTGTTTTGTAGTAACAACAGCTAATAAATAATTGGATCGGGAGTCACAGCACACTAAATACCGTGGAGAATTTAGATGTACCTAGGGATTAGTGAAATTGCTCTCTTCCCTGGAGAGGAAAAACCAAGGCCCCACTGGGATTCGAACCCAGGATCTCCTGTTTACAAGACAGGCGCTTTAACCAACTAAGCCATAGGGCCTACAAGTGTGGCTGACTTGACGCTGAGTCTGTCCTTGCTATTCGATTAAATATTATCAGTCTGTATCACCTAAAACTGACTACCTTGAGAAAGTTGGACACATTCCAAGAACTCGTTTTACCCGTTTAGATGCACTGCCAGACTGACATAAATGGAAAACGTTTGGGACCACTTGGATGTTTGTTAATGCCAATGAAATGCTTCAATAATCCAAAGAATCATCAGCAAAAGTGGAGGCCACCCACTCTTCCCAAATGAGATAAAGTCTTTTAAAAGCACACTTCGCTATTACTGCATCTTTCTAAACTTGAGTTCTTATGCGGATGTCCTACATGGGGATCTCTGATGAAAGAGCTCCACCGAGAGACCCTCAGACAGAAGGGTTAGGACACTAGATGCCGCACTGGGAGGAGGCAATGAGCTGGAAACAGCCCCTCCTCAGCGTGAACACCACGCTCCTGCTTGCTGTCTGGGCTTATTTTCTTTAGACTTGGTCTCAGCTCACGCTGAGTTCTATTTTGTTTCATTTCCATGGGCTACATCTGGAAAGATCTGCGGATCTGTTTGTGTCTCTAGGTTGGGAAAGGTAAGCGTTTAAGCTAATTAAAGGAAACTCACAAGAATTTTCTGGAATCTCAACCTTCTTTCCAAAATGGATCATTTAAGCAATGAATTTGGAAGTTTCTACAAAGATTATAATTCAGAGCTCAAGGGTGAAGATGAGAAATGGCCTTCGTTTTTATGTTGTCTGAGATAGGACCAACAGTGGCTCATGTAAGAAAAGCCTTGTGAAAGCAGAGACAGCAACATCTGTTGTCAAGAGTTTAACCTAAACTTTTGTTCTATTAAAATGAAAGCTTAAGCTAGCTACAACTCTGATAATTTTTAGAAACAGAAAAATAATAAATATATATTATAAAAACAATAAAGCTAACTCTCCTACTTTGTAAAATAAAGTAGTAAACACACAACCAACACACTGCATTCCCAGGCCTTGGGTAAATGATGCATCAAAATATAAACATAGGGGGAACAAGCCATTGGTAGACAAAACAAACAGTACTTTTCCTAATAAAGATACCCAGAAATTGGAAAACAAATGATTTTTTAGGAGTTCATTTATAATGAATATAGCAAAATGAAAAGTCCAAACATAGAGAAAAATAAATCAATATGAGAATATGATACAAATGACAATTCAAATCAATTGATACAGATGGACTATATCAAAACATGATGTGGAGCTAGTTAGATAGCCATCTAGAAAAAAAAAACTTAAATCAATATGCCATCTGTGATAGTAAAATAAGTTCCAGATAGACATAAATTTTGAAAGATTGAAAACAATCCACAAATATAACTTCTAGAATTGTGAATGAAAAATTTTATATAATGTTGATGTAGGGAAACAATTTTTACACAAAATTCAGGCCCAGTGAAATTTGACATCATTTATCACGTTAAAAAATTCTGCCTGAATAAGCCCTCATCCTCTCAAAAATACATAAACAAAATGAAAAGAAACAGAATGATGAAACTGTGGGAAAAACACATGTGTAACTCATGTTTTCAAGGCTTAAATGTCCTAGTATGTAAGGAGCTTTTACATCTCAGCAAGAAAAATCCCAACTCACAGGAAAACCATGCATGGGAATGCTGCCTTCATGAAAAGGAAAAACAAATGGCTCTGAAGATTTGAAGGAATTTTGAATGTTACTGTTAATGGGAGAACTGCTAAGAGGGAGCTGCAGAACAAGAATTAAATAACACCTTTTCCATGTCATACTGGCAAACAAAAACAATTGTTCCAGTGTTAGTAGTAAGACATTGCATTGATTTCCTGTGGATTCTGTAACAAATCACTGCAAACGTGGTGACTCAAAGCGCAGAAATTGATGGTATCACAGTTCTGGAGGACAGAAGTCTGAAATCAGAATTGCTGTTCTAAAATCAGGTGTTGGGAAGTCTGCTGCCTGAAGATGCTCTAAGGAAAATCTGTGCTTGGCTCTTTCAGTGCCCAGCGCTGCCAGCATTCATTGACTTGTGGCTGCACAACTCCAGGTCTTGGAGTTAAAAGGTGGCTATTTCTTTAGTGATTTGGGTGTGGTCGTCTTCTTTTCATTTAAAACACTTGAAAGGACCTTCCTAGGAAGGAAGAAGTTCTATTTGGAGATTCACAGTCCAAGATCAGGTGGGTCTATCAGCCTGGCATATGAGGGAGACTGACACTGGCAGGGGGTATGTGGGTATCTTGATGAGCCAGGATGCAGAGAGTCTGTTTGAACACATTCTTCCTCCACCTACTCTCTCCTCAACAATGCCATCATGATTCTGTCATAGGACTCCACCCTCTAACCTAATCTAATCATTTCCCAAAGTCTTCACCTTCAGACACTATAATGAATCAATCCTCCATCCTAATCTATCAATCATGAATTTAATAACCATTGACATAAGACTTTGGGGTTCAAATATCTACATGAGTTTGGTGTGCCAAACACTGCTCAAAACATAACCCTTAGGCAAGGGGTTAACTGGTCACAACGTCAGGTTTCTTTTCTGTAAAATATGGATATTTGTATTATTGAGAGTATTATTTAATATATGCAAAGAACTTGTGACAGTATGTGGAGCTCAGTATGAGCTAAATTACTGGTAAGTCCATTACAACAATGTTCTGTGCTGATCAGGGTGTTGCTACAGGAGGACAAATTAGTAATATTTAGGGAAGGACACAAGACAAGAGCCACCAAAATTACCATAAAATGGAATATGAAACAGAGGGGGAAAGTTCTTGATGTGTTGGCATGGATTGCTTCAGCATGCATGAACTGGAAAGGTCCAAGTGCAGCAGGACAGGTTTGGAACATGTAAAATGTGAGGAAAATAGCAGGTGTCTGTTGATTGGTATATGCCAGAACTGTACCTTGAGTGGAATTCCAGACTCTAATATGGTTGTTGGAGCAGCCGGAATCAGGTGCCAGATGGGACGGGCTAAGGGTGGGGACAGATTTTCACAGTGTACATGTATTCTTAGATTATTGTCATTTTGAGCTATGTGAATTTTACTTATTTCTGTAGAAACATTGTAAGAATAGAAAAAAATGTCTCCTTAGACAGGATATCTTGCTCCTAGATAAAAGTGGGAGTAAAAATGGTGTCATTTGTTGCTGTGGATTCGTTCTGAGAGAAGGAGCGCGGTGAGGGCAAGAGGTGCGGCGTCACCACACAGACACTGGGAGTCAGGTGAAAGAGGGCTAGAGGCAAGCAGCCCGCAGACTCATTTATTTCAGTTGGTAAGCAGCTTATATAGCTGAGGCAGCCAGTCCAGTCAAGGGGCAGTTTATGCCCTAACCAATCACAGCCTGTTGCCAGGTGGGCTCCATTGCCAGGTTGATTCCGAAGCCATTCCTGAGTAACTGACACTGGCTTGCCAGTGGCCACCTTGGCATGGCCTTCTCATTCCACCTCATTTCCCCTTTTTGTTTATTTTTGAGCAACAGGAGGCATGATCCTTGGCCATACCATTGTTGACTCGTTTCCATGTGGTCTCCATACGTGGCTGTGCCTGTCTTAGGTTGTCCCCCAGGGGATCTTACCCGTCGTTGACTAACCAGCCCTCAACACAGGAGACCACAAGAGTGCTTGCTCAGATGAGGGTAGGAATGAGGAACAATGGTAATCAGGAATGACGTGACTGCACACAGGCTGTGGGCCGTTTGAGTGGCTGACCAGAGCTATGTGGGGTATAAACCAGTAACGGATGTGGCTATGGGCAGTTTCTCAGGGCAGGATGATAGGGCAGCATTTTGACAATCGGTAGCAGGTGCATCCGCTAACAAGGCAGACTCTCAGTCTCAGCTGGTTCCGGTTGGCTGTCAGTTGCAGGCTTGATGTTTCTGGCTGGTACCAAAATGGGCTGTCCCGCATTTTCTGTAAAGACACAAGCATACCCTCGGCCCTTGGTTAGCAGAGGGTGTGGTCCCTTCCATTCTCCTGTCAGGGGGTCTTTCCACCTAACCACAGGGGCGGGGCCTGGGATGGAAAGGATCCCCAGTGTTTATAAGCTGGGCTGACCACTTGGGAATCAAAAGTAAGAAAATTGATAGTGAAAAGGACCTCAGTCAAAGCAAGCTGTGGGTCTGGGGGCATATGATTGTTTTTCTGTCTTTGTAAGAGATGTTTAATTGTCCTATGAGTTCTTTCAATGATTGCCTGTCCCTGTGGGTTGTATGGGATACCTGTGGCAGAATGTCTGTTCCAGGACCTCAGGAAGAAATTAAATTCCTATGATGTATACACTGGCCCGTTATCAGTCTTTATGGTCCAGGGGATGCCAACAACCAGCATGGCTGACTTAATCGCCTTTATCACATTACTAGCCTTTTCTCCGAATTGGGCTGTTGCAAATACAGCCTTTGAATAAGTATCTACCACCACATGGACAAACTTAAGTTTACCAAAGGAGTTAATGTGGGTGATGTCCACTTGCCAGAGCTTATTAGGAGCAAGGCCTCACGGGTTCACTCCTGCTTGTTGCAGTGGGCCTAATGGGGCGTGGGGGGCACAGTTCTTGCAAGAGCACATAGGTGTTTGCATTGACTCAGTTAACTCCAGGAAAAGCAATTTTATGTTGCTTGCTGATATGAAATTTTTGGTGTAGAATACAGGCTTGTTCTAGGTGTCTGATGGAAGCCGTGTTGCAGAAGATAAGATGATCAACCATTGCCTTGGAAAATAAAGCCAGGTAACCCAGTATGTGAACTTACGTGTGAGATATACCATGGGTGTTTTCTATTCTCAATTAGCTCTTTAAGTGTTGTGAACATCTGGTCAACTGGCTTATTGGTTGGGTTAAAGACTGCAAAGGGGATCATTTTTGCTACCTGTACTGAGTATTTGATGTCCAAAAATATATTTACTGGCCTGTCCTGGCTAAAGAGTAGAACCTTGACTATTGCCCTTATTTTTCCCAACTGTACTGATCCCCCGTGGGGTTCTACATGGATCTTATCTTTTTCTGTTGAAGATTTGATCACTGTTCCAAACAATGACTTATTGGGGTCCGTAAATGCACATGGTGCCATGGGTATAGGTTGATTAGCAGGGAAAGCATGTTTTGCATAGTCTATTTCTAAGGTTTGTAATGTCTGGAGTAGCCTGTCTCCTGGCAGGTGATTGTCAACCTGACCTGGCAAATTTATCATTAAAGTTTGAAAGAGCGTGCTATTCTGCATCAATGTGGACAGTTGTAATTGCGATAGGGGTAGGACCACTATGTCTGGCTCTGTGTTAAATATCTTACTGGCATAATACCTTAATTTAAGTCCCATCATAAAGTTGGCATCTACTTTGTTAACTGTTTTACAACACTCGCTCCAGACTATGTGCGCCCCAAAAAGTGGTCCGTGTTGTTGCCAAATAACTCCTAAGGGGGCCTAGAGGGTAGATATGGTTATGGCAGATAGAGGCACCTGAGAGTCATATCTAAAGGTTTTTAAAGTTGCCAACTGGGTGTTGATCTTTTCTATAGCAGATTCGGCTGCTAATGTTAATGTGATTTTAGAGGAAGGGCTGTTCCCCTTAGTCAGTAAATCGAATAGTGGTCTAAGCTCTGCAGGTGCTAGGGGAAGGAAGGGCTTCAGCCAATTGATTTGGCCGCATAGTTGCTGAAGTTCATTAAGTGAGTATTTATGCTTGACTTTCAGGTTTGGGCCCATTGGAGATATATGAGAGGAGATTTGATAACCCAGGAATTGAAAGGGAGGAAAATGTTGTACCTTTTCTGTGGCAATAGACAAACCCACGAATTGTAAATTTCTTACTATCTCACTTAGATAGGCCTTCATAGTTGCCACATTCTCATGAACAACTAAGATATCACCCACATAATGTATGACCAAGCACTGATCTTTAACTGTGCTGGTCTCATGAGAAACGTATCTTTGGCAAATGGCAGGGCTATTTTTCATGCCTTGTGGGAGTACTGTCCACTGAAATCTTTTTGCAGGGAGCTGGAAATTGGGCTCCCATACTGTAAAGGCAAAGTAGGACTTCTCCTACTCCGCAATGAGAATGGAAAAAAAGCAATCTTTGATATCAATGGTAACTATATGGTATCTGTTAGGAATGGCCCCTGGATGGGGAATGCCAGCCTGGAATGTTCCTATCTTCTTTATGATTTGGTTGATGGCTCTCAAATCCTGTAGAAGCCTATATTTTCCCTGTTTCTTTGGCATCACAAAAATGGGCATGCTGTGAGGGCTAGTGGAGGGCTCTATGTGTCCCTTTTCCAATTGTTTCTGAATTTTCTAAGGATGCCAAGTTTGGGTTGTAATATTGGCCACTGCTCTACCCAGATGTTTCCTGTTTTTTTTCCCATTCAATGGGGATTGGGCCTGGCTTTTGTATGAGGTGAGCAGTGGCCCCTGGAATTGGGGGTGAATCTTATTTGTAGGCTCTCCATTAAAGCTGTTGGCTCATGGAGATTTGTGATCCACAGTAAGGACTGCCTGCATTTGTGAGAGCACATCTCTCCCCCACAAGGTCATGGAAACCTCAGCAATTAGTGGAAAGATGGTTCCCGCATCTCCATTGTCATCTCAACACATTACAGGCGTGATGATCTGATCAGCCAATTTTGATCTTCCAATGCCTTGGAGGTCAGGCCCGGGCGCTGTCTTCCAATGTTGCATTTTCCTTGCGTCCCTAGCTTTTAACACAGTGGCATCCACCCCTGTATCAATTAAACCCACAAAGGCAATGTCATCTAAGTATAGGGTCAGTTTTGGCCTCAGATTGAAGATGGCATCGACCAGTTAATGGTGGTGGGACTCCCTCTTACTTTCAGGGCTGAGGGCCTGTCACTCCAGGTCCCTGTCTCACAGACAGAGAGCTTGGTGTTGCAATCTTTTGCCCAATGAAAGCCTTTTTTACATCTGGGACATGGCATTTTGAGCTTGCCCCGTCTGTCAGCCTTTGGGCAGTTTCGCCGTAGGTGTCCCATTTCCTGACATCCCCAACAAACCGGAGGATCATTAGACTTCCTTGTGTTCAGTTTGTTAGTGGCTGTAGTTAGGGTCTGTATGGGTGTATCAGCAGGGTTTACCTCCTTTGCAGCTACTATCCATTTAGAAAGGTCTTCATTACAGACTGGGGCGATTGCAGCTTTTGCCTCTTTGGTAGCACCTTCCCAAGCTAATTGTTTGACCAAATTGTCTTGATCAGGGCTAAGCGCTAATCTTTCCTCTACTGCCTCCAAGACTCTGGCAAGGAAATCGGGGAACCATTCTCCTGGGCCTTGAACCAGGTTTCTAAAGAGCTGACTATAATTAGGAGGGTTTATATTTTTTAAGGCTCTAAGTGCCAAATCTCTGACCTGATCAAAATAGGCGACTACTCCAATGCGGGCCTGTTCATGAGGATATATGTAGGTGCCGCGGCTTGTAAGCATATCAAAGGTTACTGCAATCTCATAGGCAGCATTATTGCTCGCCACGGTTTCAGCCTCTTCCTCATAGGAGGCTTTCCACTGTAAGAACTGTGGTCTCAACAAACATGCTTTCAGCAGTGTAACCCAGTCAAAATGAGTTTGAAGATTCGATGCCCGTTTGAGCACCTGTTCAAAGAAGGGAGAGTCAGGGCCTGACTCTTGAGAAGCCTTTTTTTAGCATAGTAAGGTCATTTACGGGCATTGGAATCCAGGGCCTGAATTCTGTGTCTGCTCCTACATTAACGTCAAGCATGCGGGTGGGATGGGGTCTAGCAGCTGTCCTGAGAGCCTGGGGTGCCCGGGAACTGCCACAAATGTGGGGATCCTCACTGGGTGCAGATGGGATGACCTCGCATTGGTTATTGCCTCGAGGTCGTCTAAGTTCATTCCACGGATATTTGGGGGGTGGCTGACTAGGCATTGTCTGCTGTCATGTCATTTTCACTGTGGAAGCTCTCTGTCTGTGAGACAGGAACCTGGAGTGACAGGCTCTTATCACTCACAGATTCATTATGTTCAGTAATCTGTGTGGGTTTCTGAGAGGGGGTATCTTTCCCATGTTTGAGTGTTTAAGAGAGGCACGCCACGCCAACTCTAGCCAAAGGAAAGACACGCACAGCATTGCTGCCATAACAAAGCAAATTCCTAGCACCTCAGCGGCTGATGGCATTCTGCAGGGGGTTCCCTACCTTAGACGAACAGACAGTGGTGTATCAGATCGTACGTATGTCCTGTGCTTAGTGGGGGACTTCCTTGATTCGTTAGGTCAAAGCCGTATGCCCACGGTGTCTCCGGAGCGTCACCTCTCTGGAGTGAGGGAAGATGACTTGGTTCCGAATTCTGGGATGATCAGTCCCTTATGTGAATTCGCCAGGCGAACCGAAAGTAAAAGGAGGAGCCGAGAAGCGGCGTTATGCTCCTGGATGGTGTGTGCCTAACCTGGGGTCACTTCCACCGAGGACAAGGACAAGGAAAGGGGCATAGGAGGGGGTTCTGTGCTCACCTCACAGAACTGAACAGCACACAAAACACCGAGGGGCCTACTTGCCGAAATCAAGGGGGGACCTCGCCAAGTCTGTCACGCTGTCTCTCAGTCACGTTGAGCGCCAGATGTTGAGGTTGATTCATTCTGAGAGGAGCGCTGTGGGGCAAGAGGCGTGGAGTCACCACACAGACCCCCGTGAGTGGGGTGAAAGCAGGCCTGAGGAGAGCAGCCTGCAGACTCGTTTACTTCAATTGGTACAGCAGCTTAAATAGCCGGGGCAGCCAATCCGTTCAAGAGGCGGTTTATGCCCTAGCCAATCACAGCCTGTTGCCAGGCAGGCTCCGTTGCCAGGTGGGTTTCGAAGCCATTCCTGCATAACTGACGCTCACTTGCCAGCGGCCACGTCTCGCTCCTAGATAAAAGGGAAGAGTAACAATGGACTCATTTTCCCTTTTCGTCTTCAACGTTTCTTTACTGAGAAATGACAGGCTTACTAGGTTCCAGGTTCCTCCGTTGTTAAACAATAAACCTGGCAGCGGTGGGATTCGAACCCACGCCTCCGAAGAGACTGGAGCCTTAATCCAGCGCCTTAGACCGCTCGGCCACGCTACCACACGTTCCAGGGCTTTGAACTGATTCTAAATGACTTAAAAAACACAAGCCTGTTCATGCAGTATTTTTAAGAGTTTTTCTGAAGAAATGATTCTGTAGCCATCTCCACCACCGGCGAAATCTGCAAACAGGCTCCTAGTCCAGACCGCTTGTCCTGCAGCTGGGAGACCAGGGTTTGCCTCCTGTCCTCTGTCCGTCATGGAGAAAACGGGTCGCGGTCACCGCGGCCGGCGGGGCAGCGCCAGGACTGCCCGGACGCTGGGGTCGGGCGTCTCCGGTCCGCCCGCCGGCCCGGGGCGCGCAGACGGAACTTATCTTTAATGTCTGCAGCCAGAGAACACAGGCGCTCCGTCCCCCCACCCAGAGCGCGAAGCGGTTTGTGCGTCTGTGTTTGATTCCTTCCTGTGACATGCGTGTCCTTCGTGTGACCTTCTGCGCTTGGCTCCCCGTGTCCGTGGCCTTGACCCCCAAGGTTCGGGGCTGAGTTTGCCCTGGGCGCTGGCCTGCGCGTCCTCTCCCGCACCCCACGAACGCTCTGGGCCTGGATGCCCAGATCCCAGCTCCCCTGCCCGGCCCTCCAAGCCTCGCATCCCCTCACCATCCCGCCTGGCCCGTTTGATGCTGCCGCTTTTAGAGCGAGCCCGCATAAATGGTTTAAAATCCCAGCAGCTCCACTTAATAGCCACAGGCCATCGGCAAGTCACTTGAGCTCCCCAGGTACCACTTTCCTCATATGCAGAAGGGAGACATTATAAGCGGTAGTTTGCTGTCATCTTTACCACCTCGTATTTATTAGAGAACAACTTTTTTTGTGTGTCCAATCTTCAGCCTTCAGTGATACTGTGAGATATGATCGCATTTCACAGATGATGATGCTTTTCAAATTAAGCAGCACGTTCACAAGAGAACCGAGCGATTTATGTTTACTGAATCGATAGAGGGCGCATGGAAAATGTACCCTTCAACCCTACGATGTCAAATGTAGAATATTTTCCACTCTGTCCGATTACTTTACCTTGAATCCAATACCTTGCTATTTCTGCGTTCTCAGCTCATTTTCTCTCTTTCTCTCCTGCCTTGTCGCCCTTCCGTTTGCACCATCCTGGAGCTTTAGCTCTGTAAGGGCCTGCAGGTGTCACGGTTAGACAGCGATTGTGCTTGGGCGCGAGAGATGCGCCCGGGTAAGGAGACCGCGGAGGCTTCACTCCTGTTATTTTCGCAGCCTGTGGATCTTCATGTTCGTTGGCCCTGCTCACGCCTCTTGTACCTGTATGTCACCTTCTTGATACATCTTAGCACACGTTGTGTTGTGAGGCGGTGTGAAAATCTAATGAAATGTAACGGCGCCCAGCCGTCAGGGATGCGTAGGGCGCAGCGGAAAATCCACCATGTTGCATATTTATTTAACAAAGGATAAAATGCTGAAATAATTGTAGCCCAGCGTTACGACATACTTGGACCAGCAACGCTAAAGATATAAGATATATTCTTTGTATCCTTTTGTGAAGTTTCGGAAAATGGTAAGAGAATTGTGGTTATTGCGACACCAGTGGCGGGAAGTGCCCTCTTAGCGCAGTAGGCAGCGCGTCAGTCTCATAATCTGAAGGTCCTGAGTTCGATCCTCAGAGAGGGCACGTGTTTTGTTCCTGTGCGGTATTTGGTATTATGTCCGGTCTTGAGTCCATCCTTAAACTGGGAATTTTGAGATGAACTTCTGGGGTTAGCAGGACAGACTGTGGTGCATTATATAACACAATAACGTGGACGTGATACTCTACACCTGCAGTGGCTCAAAATAACACAAAAGTATAATCTTATGTCGGAAGTTGGAAGTGGCTTGTAAAAGGCATGGCCCAGCTGCGCACCCTCTGAGGGTTCTGGGGGGAAACCCAGTCCTTGCCTTTTTCAACTTCAGGCTGCCATATTCCTCAGCTTATGGCCTTGTCACTGCTCTGCTTCTGCCGTAGCACTTCTTTCTCTGGGGAATCTCGTGCAACCTGATTGATGTCTCTGTTTGATGAGGGACATTGCAAATTCAGGAGTCTCCTGCCATGTGATTCGGTTTGAGAGAACCAACCACAGACCCCTTGTTGCAGGATGCCTTTGCATTCAGAGAGAAGCAACAGGACAGGGGCAAGAAAAACTATGCCACTCTTGGTTTGGGTTGATAAAGGCATAAAAGCTGTACACTCCACTGGGAGAGACTTGTAAAGCTCCCCCAGAAAACTGCCCTGCAGCTGGAGACAATAGAAATGTGGAAATCTGATTCCATTCTCCAACGGGATATAGATGACATGGAAGACCCAACAACTTGGAAGATTTCTGAGACAAAGCGTTCCTCTCCGGTCCTCCTAATTCAATACGATCTCATCAAAACTTGATTACTTACACAAAGTGTCTATTTCTAAACAAGATCACATTCATGGTTACTGGGGAAGAGGACTTGAGTATCTTTCGGAGGCACATTATTCAATCAAAAACACGCCTGGGCTTATCCATAAATTTAAGCATAATAATGGATCAAAGGATTAAACACTTGTCCCCAAACAAGTGCTTAATAAACAAGAGTAATGAGAAAAGCAATACAGTGAACTTGATTGTTTATGTGTCAGGTGTCCTTCTCAAATATTTTATGTGTGTTTCCTCACCAAGTTCTCCCATCAGCTCTATTGGGTCAGCTTCTCGCTGTTTCCCTTCACGTCTGAGGAGAGGCTGCCCACTGAGCTAAAGCAAGTTGGCAGAGGTCTCATAGCACTGAAGCAGCTAAGGATTGAACACAGGTAGCGCCACATACTTCAAAGGCCCAGTCAAAAGGTCTCAGGCATGTAGAATAATTTTCTGGTTACCAGTGTTTAATCTTGCTACTATGGTACTTGGAGTAACGTAGTAACCACACTGTGAATATTTCTCATTAAAAGGTTGAAAATAAGTTAATCACCTGTGACTTTATCTAAGAGACGGTGATCTCTGATTACCCAGGCCCAACCTGTACACCCCCCCCCTACTCTCTCCCTGCCTTAAATTTCTCTACAGATGTCATCAGAATTTGACACACTGACTTATTGTACATATCCATTTCTTTGCGTGTGTGTGTCACGCCCCTGCCAACAAGAACCGTCAGAGCTTGTGAGCTTTGTTCACTGCTGTATTTCCTACCCTCAGAAATATGCCTGGCACATAAAACACCAAGAGCTCACGTTTATTAAATTAATCCTTGAATGAAAGAGAGACAAAAAGGTATAGAGGTTCCATGCATCCTTAAGGTCAAATTTAAGTCACTTTAGATACCTGGTGGAATTCCTCAATCTGATCTCTTCTCACAGCAATGCTGTCCTAGCTCTGAGAGTATGTGGGTTCTAGGATTTTTGGCTTGCAGGGATCATCACTGGCGAGGTTATGCAGTTTAAAGGACTAACATAGGCATATATTTTTCCTCGTGGTCTCTTCAAAATGATAAACATGTCCCTAAAAACATCCTAATTTTCCTCTGTAGCCAACAGTGAGTTCATTATGCATTAATTTATCTTAAGGTGAATTTTATAACCGGAGAGCGGAGAGATGGCGCACCTATACGTGTGGAGGTGCTGCAAACTGAGCATATTCCAAGACTCAAAAACATTTTATGATGTTTTAACTCACTGTGCCACAACTCCTGACACATCTTACAAGTCCCTGGGACAGGGCCTTTGGAAGTGTTTTTGCATTTGAATAGTCATGTCTTTAGGATTTTTTTAAATTTTATTTTTAAAACTCAGGAATGTAAGCAGATTGCAGCCAAACAACTTACAGGTATATGACTGTGTTATATTGCTGTAAGTTTGATAACCGTCCAAAAAACACAAAAGCTGATTTCCTTAGGGGTTTCAGAAAACAGGCGTCTCGGAAGGCCCTACTGGGATTCGAACCCAGGATCTCCTGTTTACGAGACAGGCGCTTTAACCAACTAAGCCATAGGGCCACGTGAGAGCAGGGATCCGACTGAATCTCCCTCATTTTACTGCTGTGAAATAAACGTGTTTACACCGTCACCCTCGGATCTGCCAACCCCAGGGAGAAGCCTCACTTCCTCGCGACGCGCGTGGGTGACCTAAGAACACGCAGAGGCAAGCACCAGGCAGTTGCGACTCAGAAAAAGGAGCGCGTGACACGAATTACACAAAGTGGCGGCTCCGCAACAGTGGGAAAGGCTATACCCGCAGAAAACGTCTGCGTGCACTTCCTGAGGTTCGCGGGAAACGCACTCCATCTTTTAACCCCATCTTCACCCACTTGGAGCTCCTCCCGAGCCCGTAGCGTAGAGCCTTCAAGGATTGCCCTGCGAGGGTTGGGGGTGCCTGAAACCGCCCCGGATTGCAGGGGAGGCGCAGCAGGCCGGGCTGGGCCGTCGCGACTGCGCGAACAGGTGTCGCGTCTCGGAACGCGGTTTTCCGAAGGCCGGTAGAGCTCAGGACTGTGATGGACGCTTGCAGAAAACCCGACCGAGAGAAAGCTATCGGGGCGACCCCGTTTCTTCCCGCCTTTTCGGCTCTGCTCTTCCTCCCGGGCTTGGTTTTTGTCGCTCAGGCCGTTCTGAAAACTGCGAGCACCGAAGAGCTGCTCCGACGTGGTCCTGACACCCGGCTCGCACTGCCTCCGGCACCCGCCGGCCGCGGAGAACCCCCGAGGGCGGCGGGGAGAGCGCGCAGGGAGGCCGGGAGAGGCTGCGGCTCCGGGCCCCCGAGGCAGGCAGCGGCCGGGGCGCCCGGGGCTGAGGGGCAAGGGGGCTGCGACCGCGCAGGCGGCGCCCGGTCCCCTCCCAGCCCGCGCCGGTGGTGCTGGAGCCGGCGGGACGCGGCTTCTCCAAGCGGCAACAACCGCGACCGCACGCGTGCCCTGAACTCCGGGAATGCGGGCCACGCGCGCTCTCGGCGACCAGTGGCGCTGCCTCACCGTCCGCTCCGCGGGTCTCTCAGCGCCGGGGCTCCGTGACCAAGCCGCGGCGACGGGGGCTGCGAGCCGGCCGCCGCCGCCCTGGTCAGCTCGGCCGTCGGGTGTCCCAGCGTTTTCTCTGTGACGGATTTTTCCAGAAATGGAGTGGATTTTTGTTCTCCCAGGTCACTCCCAGGCTCACCTGAGGGGTTCTGGTGGGCCGCCGACGACCCGAAACTGACCCTGTGGGGGAAGCCTTCGCCCGGAGGAAGTCGAGCGCTTGCCGCCGAGGGCCGCGCGCACAATACTAATATAACCGAGCTGAGGAACATGAAGGTCCCAATGAGCGTGTGTAGAAAGGGAATAGAGAAGACAATACGTACAACGTCCGCAATGAGCTTGAGTTCTCGAACATTCGAAATGCCTTTTTCTTTCTTTCTTTCTTTTTTTTTTTTTTTTTTTTGTAGCGGTAAATCGGTGGTTTGGAGAGATATGTTCAGAAAAAAAAAAGTTTGTCTTTATCATAATGGATTAAGGGCCATTAAGGTTCAGTTACAATAAAAAGCATCTTTCCCCTTATTTTTCCTATCTTTGATCAAGAATTGAAGTTCAAAAGAATAGAGGTTGATTTTTGTAAAAAGGATCACATGTTGTGTAGGTAATATTTTTACATCGCTGGAAAAAAATGTCAGACAAACCCTCCTCATCCATTACCCCCCACCTGACCTCCCAGACCCAGCCTTACAGGCAAACGCATTACTTGCCTTGTTCCAGGGATGTGTTTTACACACACAAGTAGTACAAGTGTGCCCTGTGTAGCATCGTCTCATTTTTAGCTCGAAGGACGGGGTATTAAGTACACTGCTGTGTATACCTTCATCTTCCTCCTTTTCTCTGCTGGCTACTATCTCTCTGCGTTTGTCCATCCAGTCCCTCTTCCCCTACAATCAATGCTACTCTGAACAACCTGGTCTACTGACCATCTCATGTGTTTGTGGAACGTTTCTGTCCATGGAATGGATAAATCTAACACAGGTGTGATGTTAATGCTGATGGGCCTTACCCTCTAGGCTTCCTTGGGTATTAATGATAATGTTCAGTCAACCTTATTGTACCATGACCCACCTACCATCCCATGACCTGCCCAGTCTATTAACAGTGACCTTTAGCATTCAGAAAAAATGCTAAGTATCTGCCACCCTTACATTCATTAAGACATTTGGTCTTCATAAAAATCCCATGAGCTGTGGATGTAATCATTTCTGGCTAGTTACTCATTTCTCTTCTGACTTCACTTGCAAGTGTTTTCTAAATCCAGGCAATTGTGTGGCTCACAACCGCCTTGCTTTAAACTGAAGTGTTTATGATTATCAAGCTAGAAAAGAAGTTCTGGCCTCTTTATTTAGCTACAAGTCAAACTCACTATGAGGCACTAGTTAAATAATGAGTGCTGGCCACTTGCAAAATCCTTTGATTCCTGGAGTGGCTTTTCTTTGGATCTATTGAATTAATTATTCTTATACATACTGGCTGGATTCTACTTTTTGAATATTTTATATATACTGATCACTAGATATATAAATCAATTGTTCTCATCTAATTTTTTTTTTCCTTTGGACTGTATTGGTGAGGTTTTGGTGGCCTTAGTGAGTGGATCGGGCAGTTTTCCAGTTCTTTATATCTTGGAACTGCTCAACCCACTCGAATGACCCTTGGCAATTTATAGCACTTCACAGGGAATGAGGACATTCCATTGTAATTTTTTTTTTTTTTTGCCTATGAGAATGTTCCACAGGTTTCTATTTTGTTTTCACTTATCCAGAATACTTTCTTAGCTCTTACAGCAAGTACATATAATTTCTCCGTTAGTTCTTTCCTTCTGCTTTCAATGGTAGCTTTTGTTGGCCTTTTATTTTCTTCTAAATTGGAGTACTGACCAGCAGTTCAAACATTTTAAATCTTTCCTATTAAAAAGGTGCATTTGAAGTCCTCCATTTTACTCTCTGACCTGCTTTAGTAGCATCCCACTGTCGTGAAATATCCTCTCTTATTGGCATTCTATTTCATATAGCCTGTAGTTTCAGTCTTCTTTTTGTCTTTGAGCCAAAGTATTTCTAGAAACACTTGATTTTTTTTTTTTTAAGATTTATTGTATTTATTTGAGAAGCAGAGTTACAGACAGAGAATGAGAGACAGAGAGAGGGGTCCTGCATCCACTGGTTCACTCCCAAATGGCCACAACTGCCAGCGCTGAGTCAATCTGGAGCCAGGAGCCAGGAGCTTCTTCCAGATCTCCCACGCGGGTGCAGGGGCCCAAGCACTTGGGCCATCTTCTGCTTTCCCACTCCACAGGAGAGAGCTGGATCGGAACTGGCACCCATATGGGCTGCTGCTGCCACAGGTGGAGGCTTAGCCCACTTACCACAGCGCTGGCCCCAGTATTTGATTTTTTTTTTTTTTGTATAAAGCTTTTTACTTTTCTGATTATATTTTGAATCTGGCTTTAATTCTTATTTTTTAGTACATTATTAATTTTCTAAATTAAAAATATTTTGAGATTTTCTTGCTGGATTAATTGATAATCAGCTCATGAAATTCATTGGCAATTAAAATTTTTGTATTCTTATTTTTAGGAACTAATTTGTATTTATCAGGTCAGTGTTTCATAATATTGCTTTTTTCTTTGTCCTTTGATATTTCTTGGGTTGAAAGTGGAACAGTAAAACTAATAAATTGTGTCTGTCTTTCTGTTTATTCCTGCTGAATGAAGTTGCTGCTTTATTTTATTGACTATGAGTAGTGAGAAACAAAAACTCTTATTTCCATTTAAATTTTCATTTTTAGCACTTTAAGGTGCCCTTTTTGCCTCATTTAATAGATTTTGTACAAAATTTCAACTCCTGTGATATTAAGTCCTTGAGTATTTTGTATTTGTATGAGTTTGCCTGATTTTTTTTTCTATCCTTTATTTTCAATCTTCCTGATTTTTCCCAAAAAATGGTTGGTAGCAAACTAGGAGCAGGCTTTGTGACAAGATGTATGCAGGAAACAAACAGGCCAGAAGAATGGTCATTAATTTTAACGATGTTTTAAGAATCAGTGACTCTAATTAATACCTGTCTTCCATCGGTTTATCTACACATAGCAGAAGTTTCAGTTGAGATACTGAATGACCAAATATTTGAGTTTGCAGAGAAATTTTTGGGGGAATAGAATCTGGTTCTAGCCAAAAGCTTCTTAGGACTTGCATAAAACATTTTTTCAAACTGAAAATCTAGCGCAATGGAAGAGTCACCTTTTGAATGCTGACCTTTCCAGGATTCTATCTTTAGTTTTCCTTCTTTTCTCTGAGAGAATATGCGGGAGAACATTCCACTCACTCATACCTTTGAACTCCCCATCATGTGCTAATCATTTTCAAATATTTCACTCTTATCCACCTCTTCTGATCTTCATGTGATTATAGCCAATGACTAGAGGACCTTTCCTCTTCCTTGTATCAGACACTCTGAACCCAAGTCCTTCCTGTTAGTGCTTTTCTCCTTGGATAGCACACAATCAATTCTCTTCAACAAGGCACTATGCAGTTACCCTGAATGACTCTCCTTCATCACTCCTCCTGCATTCATTCATGAAGTGAGTATCGTGCCTCTCCTGTGCAGGCTCAAATAGGTACCCTTCCCTAACTAGGCATTGGTGTCAGTATGACATTCTAAACCAGAACCTACTATTGTGAAATCATAAGTTGATGGAATTGAGGGATTGGATTTTGCTATTAATTCAGTTAATCTATTACTGAGTCAGCCTTTCCAAATACAAAGTAGTAGTTTTAATCTGATGCTTTATCTCTAGAGAAGTGTTTATTTTAAATAAATAGAATTTATTTAATAGATTTTTTTGACTACACAAAATCTGAATCAAATTTAGCATAAAGAGAAAGTTGCATTTGCCAAAGAATTATGAGAAATATTCATAAATGGTGATAAACATTATCCCAAATTTGTTCTTTTTTGCATGAAGCGTGAGGCCGTCCAGTAGGCTGGGGGTCTGAGGGTCCTTCAGACGTAGGTAGAATGTTCTTCACAAGTAGGCTGCCAGCTGTGGCCAGAAAGCCTGTTTCCAGACCAGCCAGCATCTCCCGCACTATAGCTTCTGGTGCTGCATGTCTGACCTTGCGGTTTTCAATCAGGCCTTCAAGTTGCAGTCTTCCACCCAGAGCTAGCAGAGGAGGGGACTGAGCCCCTAAGGAGAATCAGACTCCAAGAGCTCTCTCCATGAACCCCAATCAACATACAGTATGTGAGTACATGAACCCCAATCAATATACAGTATGTGAATACAGAAATCATGGGTGGAGGGCTTCTCTATAAACTGACAGCATAATGCTTGCTAAAGCTGGGCCAAGATCCAGAAGAAGATAAAGGAGGAAACTGATTTTGTGTACAGGTATCATATTGAAGTAGGCAGGCATACAGGTTGGAGTTGATCAGATTTGTGAACTGGAAGACCACGCCCCTGCGTGACCTCATGCTCCTACCTGATGCCTTGGCCACGCCCTTGTGTGGCCTCATTCCCCTACCTGGCCGTACCGGGGTGCCCACCAGCCAATCAGGTTAATTGGCCACTCCCCTTTGGAGTGGGTTAAAAGCCTGGGGCACAGTGTGCCCAGCCTGCGCTTTTTCCCTGGTGTCTTGCTAGGAAGGGGCTTGCTGTAGCCCCATGCCTCCAGGGCGCATGGCCTTCGGGCCATGTGCTCTAGGCTTCCTGGCCTAGATGCTCTTCCACGTGGCTGGTTCCTGGTGCTCGGTATGAACCCCTATTTACCTCTCGCTCTTAAATATAGCTCTCACTCTCCTATGCACCTTTCTTACTAAATAAAAGCTTAAAACGTACCATGCTGCCTCGTTTATTTGTGCCGGTATTTAGAATTCTTCTCTAAATATTAGGCAAGAACCCTCTTGGGCTTATTAATATCGGGGATTTAGTAATAAGCCCGTGGTAAAATCGTAAGGCACCCCAAATTCTGGTAGTACATGTGACACCCCGGCTAGCATTTCTATGGAATTTTAAGGGGCCACATTTTAGCGTGAATTTTAGGGGGTCTTGTCCGATATCAATATGTGTAGTTTTGCTACTCAAGGGAGTTCTCTCTGCAGACACAAACTGGGTGCTTTATAATTTTACTCGTTTCTGACATTAACTTCTTGGAGTTAGCACAGGCCTTAAGGTTGAGGACTCAGTCCCACAAGACTGATACCCATCTCAAATGCCAACCACAGCCTCAGAGGGTCACCCACGTTTCCGAACAACTGGCTAAAAATCACAGGTCCCTATTAACTCCCCCTCAGAGCTCACAAAACCCAGGGAAACACTTACCTTTACCAGCTTATTATAAAAGATGCTGCAAAGGATACAAATGAACACCTCGATGAAGAGATACGCAGGGCAAAATATGGAAGGGGCGTTGAAATTTCTAGCCCTCTGCCAAGTGCTCCCTCCGAAACTGTGGACAACAAAGGATCCTTTTCCCTTTAATAGTAAGCTTCCTTTAGCTGCCTAGCATACTAACAGTCCCTGGATGTCCTTTGTCTGCCTGTTGCATAGCAACTTGCTATCCCGTAAGAACTCTTTTTGCTAAAAATCTGCTGAACTGTCTTTTTAGGGTCCCAGATAAAACTGGGAAGGTCTGGCTGCAACCAAAATCAGAACTGGAGCCTGTGCAGATCAACTCAGACTAACTAAAGACTTACTTTATGGCTCATTATAATGTTAAGTGACACACCTCTGATGACGCTTCTGGCCGTTTCTCTAGGGATGCTACTGCTGCTGGGGGGATCATGTTTGAGAACTGGTTTCCTAGAGATACAGGTTGAAAATGGGAAAATGATGCTTGAGTGAGGGATTATTGTGAGGAGTCAGATGAGTTAATAGGCAGTCAGAGTGGTCCCTGTGGAAATTGAGGGTGGAAAGTGTTTCCCCCAAAAGTTATCTTTAGCAAGGTCCGTGTGCCTGCCTGCCCACTCTTTGGAATCTCCCAAATTTACCATGAGAATAGCAAGGGAGTGCTGATGCATCCTCCTGAGCTCACATTTTATTGTGAAAACAAATTAGGTATCCCACCCTTGTGATGATTTTTTTTGTTTGTTTTATCTTGAGCAAGCCAGATAAGATAAAGGATTATAAATCTGTGCCGCCTGGTAATTGAGTGCCAATCTGATTGTCAAGTTTTTTTTTCCTTTGAAATTGTAGTTAAAAACCCTAGTGCCACCGGGTCCTTTGGGTTTTGCTTCTCTTGCATACCTCCTCCATGCCACTCTGGCTGGAGGCCTTTGACTCTAACAAATCTTACTTTTAAATCTTTAAATCTCGCTTTTCTCTTTGCCTTGCCCACTTGGAAATTCTTCCATGTGAGACAAAGAACCAAGGTAATAATTTCTCTGCCGCCGTTTTCCTGTAACATCATCAATGGGCTTTTCTCAGGGAATCTCCTGGGAATAATGAGTTCTGTGTGGAGGGTAAGAGATTATTTCTGTGGCCTCACTGAGGTTGGCCTTACAAAACTGTGCACCCATCTCCACATACTGTGTGAGCTGACTGCTAACGGCTCACAATTGCCCCTTCAGAGTACGACCCCCAGTTGCCACCTTCTCCAGGGACATCGCTTCAGCCAAAAGGAGCCACATCACCTGGGAGGTTATGCCCTGAGACCTGAGGGTGAACCCATAAACCAGTGACTGACGGACCCGGGTCTTCCTTCTGGATAGGACGGATTACGGTGGGACCTATTCTGAAACTGCACTCCATCAGAAATCGCATCTTCACTTCCCTCTCTTCCCTTCCCTATCCTGTTTCCTGGATTCTCTTTCTTCCAAGAGCACTGTTATGTGCACCTGTTATGTTATGTGCGCCTGAATTCTTTTCTCAGCTTTGTTTTCAGGGAACAGAAGCTAAATCAAGTACTTATGAGACCATAAATAAAAAAGACTGTGGCCTTCTCATATTTTGGGAACCCTGCTTCCAGAACTGATCTGTGCACTCTCAAAGGCCAAGAACCACTAGTGTCCATAGAGTTCACAGGGAAGATACCACATTTACAGGTTAATGGTTGTAGGGGAGACTGTACTGGGGTTTTACCTCCAGAAACCTGCTTTAGGAATCTTGGATTGGTGATTTGGTGTAGTGGGTAAAGCCTGTACCCCATATGGGCAGGGGTTCCTGTCCTGGCTGCTCCACTCCCAATCCAGCTCTCTGCTGCTTGCCTGGCAAAAGCAGTGTAAGATGGCCCAAGTGTTTGGGCCCCTGCCACCCATGTGGGAGACCCTGATGAAGCTAATGGCTTTGGCCTGGCCCAGCCCTGGCTGTTGTGGCCATTTGGGGGTGTGAACCAGAGGACTGAAGATTGATCTCTCTCTCTCTCTGCCTCCCTTTCTTCTCTCTGTGTAACTCTGGATTTCAAATAAATAGATAAATCTTAAAAAAAAAAAAAAAGAAAGAAAAGAAAAGAGTCAGGGAATAGGATGAATAGAGAGAGCCGAATTCTGGATCTTGGGATTTTTAGACCCTTTCCAGCCTGTTTGGGAACTCTGCTGGAAGGCTTTGTGATCAATAAACCCTTAATGATCCTAGTTGACAGGTAGTTGTGTGTGGGGTGGTAGGTCTGTGGGACCAATTAGCTCCAGTTTACCTGATTTGCATGATACTAGGTTATGGGAACTTCTGGTTGGAAGAAACAATTCCACAGCCATAATAGCTCCTGTGATGGCAAGGACGACGATCACTGTAATGGTAACCTTGAACTGTTAGAACAGACTGGAGCACCTGAGACGCCTCTGGGCAGTCTCCTCCCTCCTGAGTGTTCTGTGTGTGGCATTCCTCTGGGACTAAATTCTAAGGATTAGATTAAAAACGGAAAATTTTGTCTCTTGATTATCTCTGGATAAAGACTCTTACCTTATTATCATCACTGTCATTATTTGCAACCTTCTAGTCTGGACTGATGTCACCACACCTGCCCCTCTCCTATGCTCATGTCTGACTGGAAGGAAATTTCTCATTTCCCTGGTCTTGGCAACAAGCACCGCTTGTTGTCTCTTCAGGGACAGCCACTAGAGGCATCAGGAGTATGGATTTTTTTAGAGCTGTGACAGGATTGCGCTCTTCCAGATACTCAATGTTAGGCACCCAGGCTCAAGGCAGCAGTCCTTTCCCCTCATTTTAGGAGTGGTACTCCCCTGGAGCACTCACTTTTGTGGATTCCTGCTTTAGACTGAACCAGAGTCTAGACAGTATTTTATACAGTGTATCACCCCAACCTTCTCCACCCACATCCTGGACCTTGTTTTTCCTAGACTGAAAAATATCTAGAACCCTTCTGAGAACTATGAAGGTCCCTGGAAGTTCTTACACACTTCAAAGATTTAGAAGAAATTCAAAAGTTAAACATGTATTCTTAACGCCACTGGTAGCTGGTTCTAGAATCTTCTCATGGCCCTCACAATTGCTACCGTGTCTTGTGAAAGATCTACAGAAGTCTCAAATCCTTGAGACTCCAAGTACAGAGTTTACAAAACGCATTTCCCTTACTAAATTTGGAGTTGAAGAAGACACAAACATCCAAATGTTTTGAAATTATTTTCCATGTCTCATGTAGGAATTTTTAGTTTTAAGAATAATTTTCCTGGTTGTTTCTGGCTTTGTCAGTTTGCATGTTATTTAAAGATTAAGTCAGAAACCACATTTCTTACTTAGGTACACAGCGGGATTCTGATGCCCAGGAAGAGACTGCGTCCCTGTACTGTGAGGAGACTGGCTACTATCAGGCCCCAGTCTGCCATAGTCTCTTAGTCTCCCCCTACCCTTCTTAGCTTAAATCGACCCCTCATGAAAAGTAACACACTGTACAGAGTGCTGCAGCCTTTGCTACAGGGTCCCTTGTCACAGGACACAGTAAATCATTGATCTCCTCTATAGACACCATCCTGGTGGGTGCTGAGCAAGAAGTAACCATCATCTGACTTTACCAGACCCACTTTGCTATCATCAAAATTCCTAAAAGAACATAGTGCTGGCGAATCAAAGGAAGGCCACACCCCCTGCAAACCAGCCAGAGACCTGCACATGAGCTGGACACACACCAGACGGCAGATGATGGCTCAGATGCTTGGGTCCCTGCCACCCATGGGAGAAATCAGAATGGAGTTCCTGGCTCCTGGCCGTGGCCTGGAGCAGCCCTGGCTGTTTCAGGCTTTTAGGGAATAGACCTAAGGATGGAAAAAAATCTCCCTCTCACCCTTTAAAAAAAATCAACCTTAAAAAAGTATTTTAAAGTTCAAGTGTCTATGTCCAAAATAATTGGTGAAAAGGAAAAGACAAACAACAAATTTAATTCATTTCCTTATCCAATCATTCCTTACTATCTAATTTTCTGAAATCTGCATCTATTAGAAAAGATTACATTTTAATTATAAAACAGCCTGGGACAGAGAGAGCTTCCCAGGAGGTCCTTTGCAGTTTTAATTAGGAGGGGTGCTTTTCTCTATCCTTGTTGTCCTCTTCTACTTTCTGTTTTCATAATTTAAGTGAGCATGCATTAATTTTGTGAACAGAAATGTATTAAGAGAGAGAAGATTCCTTGTGAAGCAAGGATTCTTCCCATGTCAGAGCCAGCCAGAAGACCTGAATGGGAGGTGCCCAATTCCAGTGGTCATGCTCACAGCAGCTCTAGAAACGTCCAGTCCAACCCAGTGCTTTTCCGTGTGCAAAACAGGTCTAGAGAACAAAATACTGATATGCTAGGTGGGGATACCAAAAAGGCAGAGACAAAGGGAGAGAGGAAGAAGAGGCGTGAGTGCAGACATGATGGGGAGACACCACATGGAGCCAGGTTGCTGCAGAATTTGTGTTTTATTTGACATAGTGATTAGAATGAACTTAAAGTTGAAGAGTCTCAGGGTGAGGAGAAAACCCATTATTCAGAACGAAGGGACATTCCTGCCCAGGTGCCATGACCTGAGTCCACCAGGGGACGGGCACCAGAGAAGGTTGTGGTAGGGTCCAACCCAGAGGGGCTTTGAGACCCAGGTCCACCATGGAGATGCCCCTCCCTGCTGTGGGTGAGGTTTCTGCTCTCACTTTGCCCTCCATATCCTATTTTAAAACTGCAGGTTAGTAGGGGAATAAGGAAGGAGCAGGGAGAGGAAGAGGTTAGCAATGCATGCATGCCCTAGAGGAGAGCGGAAGCCATAGAAAAGACCTATTCAGCCTTGCTGCCAATTCCTGCTTTCTTTAAACCATCAGGATGGAAAAGAATATAAGCCAGTGCTTCTGGGGATTGCTTTTTTAGGGATATGGGGTGTTCTGAAGCATTACAATATGATTTTCCTTTGGATGAATCAGGGAGGAAACTTGAAATTTCAGTAGCATAGAGTTGGGGACAAAGGTTTTCCTTTCTTTCATCTTCAAACACATACACAAATACACTACATGTATACACAAACACACTCCTACATAAACACACACAGCCACACACATGCACAAGCCGTTCCTTGGGTATTACAGGATCATTTGGTCATGTGGAAGCCTGGATAGGAAGGAGTGTAGAACAAAGATGGATCTTCCGTTAGACACATGCATTGAGTGGGAGGCAGGGCAGCTGCTTCTGCCAGCTGCTAGCCCCCCTACTGGGTGTTGAACTGCTCTACATATTTGAGGATGTCTTCTTTGACAGTGCTGACGGGAGCCGCATGGAACCAGCGCATGACAGGGATTCCATCAGTGCCCACAAGGAACTTCTCGAAGTTCCAGCGGATGTCATGGATCTTCAGGGGATCCCAGAAGAGGTGGCGTGGGGAGCCCAGAAGTTCAGACGTTGGAGGGCAAGAGTTCTGCAGCAGAGATGTGAAAAATAGAAATATAAATTTCTCCCCATCCCTAAAGAGTCTCCTCAACATCATAATATATTGACTACTTAATATATTGACTACTTACCATCCTTCCAACCAATAACAAACATTTAAATGTATCATCACCAATACAAAAACTACCACCCAAACATCCAAGGGTCAGAGTGTCATACTAAATAAAAAGCATTGTTTCTTTTCCTTCACGCCTCTCCTTTCTCATGATTTTACCATGGTGCTTCAGCAAAAGAATATCTTCTGGGACCAGCGTTGTGGGGTAGCTGGTAAAGGCACTGCTTGTGACACCAACCATGTGGGCACTGGTTTGAGTCCTGGCTGCTCTGCTTCCAATTCAATTTCCTGCTAATGCACCTGGGAAAGCAGTGGAAGATGGCCCAAGTGCTTGGGCCCCTGCACCCATATGGGAGACCTGGAAGAAACTTCAGGTTCCTAGCTTCAGCCTGGCACAGTCCCAGCCATTGCAGTCATTTGGGGAGTGAACCAGCAGATGGAAGATCTTAGTCTCTCTCTCACTCTACCTTTCAAATTTAAAACAAAAAAAAAAGTTAGAAAAAAAAAATACAATACCTTAAGAGTGGGTCACTGGGTTCCCCTTGAGAAGGGAGCCATTTTTGTTAAAACAAACAAACAAACAAACAAAAAGAGTATCTTGTGTTTCCTTGGGCAAATCATGAATCACATCATTTCTGTAGTTTCAGTTTCCTCAATGAAAAAGAATAGGTTGACTGATGGTACTGCAATCCAGAGTTTGGAGCTTCATGGGCCAGTAAACAATAACTAGTTTTTTATGGAGACTTATGCAGAATCACCAAAATTCATTTTTACAATAAGAAAAGTTAAAAGTCTAGTATAACCACAGATTCCAAAATTAAAGAGTTCTTAAAGTATTAGTTTGAATCACATCAATAATACAACTTTTTCTGAGCAACAAATAGGCAGTTTACAGGATGTAACCAGTCATAATTTAATACCAGAATAAATAATGATCTTTTATATTTAAATAAGATGAGCTTTAAGAAAAATTCCTCTCATTGGCTTTTTTTTTTCCTGTTTGCTGTAGTTGGGTGAAAATTTCAACAGGACCCACCCTTGTTCTGTAGATAAGCGTTTGGGGATGAGTGGATTAGGTGAACCTTGGAGCCCTCCCACCCTAGTACCCTGTGGTTCTAACATTTTGTGGCTCTAAAGGCACTGACCACATGACAAGCTACCTTATCCATGTCTATGTTTGTCTCCTGACTATTTATGTGTTCCTTCAGGGAAGAGAATGTTCTCTATTAATATTTTCCCACTCATTGGATAGGAACCTTGAACAAACTAGGGATTTGACAAATGATTGTTAAGTGAATTATTCCCATTCAGTAGTGGAGGTTAGCCCACAACAAAGCTATCATAGATAATGTTCTCACGACAGATATTGCCATGATCCTTGAACTTATCTGAGCATCTATTTCCAAGGAGTCCAAACCCAGTCCTAGATGTGAGCCTTGTTGTGTTCAGGACACTTCCACCTGACTGCTTCATGCCAGGTTTATGTTCACTCACCTTCAGGAACGTAAAGACCTTCTGTTCATTTTCTCCATTCACATCCCCTTTCTCAAAGAGCTGGAAATTGGGGACAAAGTTACCACCTGGACGCACGTACCTGCAAAGAACCAGAGTGTTCCAAGAGGATCCAGATTAAGATAGGGATGTCTAGTGACAGTCACTCCTAACCCACCACAAAAGGAAATCTGAGACAAAGAGGGAGATGTAGACAGAGAAGGTGAGGAGACGTGTTTAGGAATACAGAATACCAAGAAAACTGGAAGCCAATATTTTGGGGGCTATTTGAGCACTACCAACAAGGCCAGATTGAATTCAAAACATTACGGTGATATTCTTCAACCTATTAATCTACCACTCACTTTTGAAGTTTCCAGAATTAGAAGGTCCCTAGACAGAATGAAGAAGGAAAATTCTCTAAAGGGCCCCTGGTGGGTTCCCATGATGGGTACTCACTTGAGTCCAGAAAGGATCTCTGAGTTCCTTCCTGGTTCTTGTTTTCCAAACTGGTTGCAAGGAAAGCCCAGCACAATGACACTAAGATTCTTCAGGTCCTCCTGTAGTCTATTCAGTTCTGTGGGCAGAGAATACATAGCATGGGTGGGCTGGTGAGAAGCCCTAGCACAAGCAGTGAATAACGCTGGATTTATCTGTTTATCACAAGAATAAACTGACGACTAGGAAGGGAAGGGTTCAAGACTACAGAGATTGAGGAATTCAGAACAAAATTCTAAAACATGGGTTTCCAGAAACTCATCCAAATGGCTGCTGGTTTTCCCTGTGGAGTAGTTCCCATTAGTGGCTGCACTATACAATGCAAAGGGAGCTCTTAAAAATAACAACAACAACAACAACAACACAAACAATGCAGATTGGTCAGACTGGCATCCCGCTTGATCCAAAAAGAAGCCAGGCTTGAATGCTACTGCCTTCGATCCAATGCTGGATTGATTGATGAGAATTTTTTTTTTTTTAAAGGAAAAAGCAAACAAACATATTCCTTTACCTTCCCCTGCACTATGTCCCATGATGACACAACCTGACTGACATTCCAGTCACATCCCTGGGAGCATTCTTCGTTGCTCTACTTGGAGAGTGGTGGAGGGAATCAGAAATTTCAAGACTAGCTCCAGAGCATTCTCTACTCTCTCATCCGCTCTGTTGATGAACTGATATCATTTTCTTGAAACTCTCACTGAGACCCTGAGCCATGAACTCTAGCCAGCTCTCTACCACTGCCAGGGTCTGTGTAGGCTTGCGCCATCATTCCCGTCTTCAGTCCTTTTCAGTGGAGTTTATTCAGGCCCCAGAACCAACCACATCCCATTTCATTCAGACTCAATTCTGCCTGTTGGCATTTCCCCTAACAAACTCTTAAGTGAGGAACATCCTCCTGTTTTAATACAATCTTTCATTACTATCCATACTCATCTCTCTCTTTGCCATCAAGAATATATTCTTCCTATGGCTGACTTAGCAGATTTTGATTCTATCCTTTGGCAACTTTCTTTACCAATCTCATTTTCCTCATCTGGAGTAAAATTTAGTGGATAAAGCTGCCATCTGCAGTGCCAGCATCCCTTATGGATGCCAGTTTGAGTCCCTGCTGCTCCACTTCCGATCTGGCTCTTTGCTATGGCCTGGGAGAGTAGTAGAAGATGGCCCAAGTACTTGGGGCCCTGCACCTGTGTGGGAGACCCAGAGGAAGCTCTTAGCTCCTGGCTTCGGATCAGCTCAGCTCGAAATTGCGGCTATTTGGGAGTGAACCACAGATGGAAGACCTCTCTCTCTCTCTGCCTCTGCCTCTCTGTAACTCTGCCTTTCAAATAAAGCAATAAATCTTAAAAATAAAAATAAATTTGAATGAGATGCTTTTTAAAAATCCTCATGAACAAGTTTAATAAATCATGTTACAACACCACAATGGAAAACTATGTCTTAAAAAAGAACGAGAAGTAGGGTGACTATGCATAATGTTAATATACTATTTATTTTGCTATATTTAGGAAAAAAAAACAGGAGATAAGATTTTGGATGTTTTCATCATATGAAAATGTTAAATGTAAGAGATAAATATTTTATGTCATGCAATAGCTATATGTACTAAAACATCACATAGTACCCCATAAATACATACAATTTTAAAAGTGGAGAGTGGGCATTGTGTTACAGCACCACCTCTTGGGACGCTGAAAACCCATGAATCTTGGATACTCTGCTTCTGATCCAGTTTCTTGCTAAGTGCTTGCAAGGCAGCTGATGATGGCTCAAATGCTTGGGCCCTTGACATTCACATGGGAGACCCAGATGGAGTTTCTGGCTCTTGGCTTCAGCCTGGCCCATTTCTGGTGTTGCGGGCATTTGGAGAGTAAACCAGTATATGGAAGATCTCTCTCTCTTTCTCTCTCTCTCTCTCTCTCTCTCTCTCTCTCTGCCTTTTAACTTGATGAAAATAAATAAAGACTTAAAAAATGAGGAAACTCACCAAGTTCTGACACAGAATATCATCCAACAGATTTTATTACGTGAAAAAGCAAGGTGCAGAATCATGTACATTTGAGTCAGTGTGCTTGAGGTGTGTGTGAGGGATGATATTTGCATGTACATGCATAAAAGACTTCTGGAAATACACACTATAAACTGCTAACATCAACCACTATAGATTGTTAACATCAGTCACTGAAAGGGAAGGGAACATGGAGGTTACACTGTTGAACCCTTTTACAGTTTAAATATTGTAGCTGCACAGTCATACACCACCTACGGATGGTGACAAATTCTGAAAAATACATGGTTAAGGGATTTGATCATTGTGGAAAAATTACAGAGCTTACGTCCACAAACTTAAATGGTACATTGCCTGGACGTGGACCATTGATGCAATCAGTGACTCAGTAAGTATGAGCTATCCAGCATAATGTTGTACTGGACACTTGCTTTTATAAGTAGGAGAAATGCACTAAAAGAGTATAATACAGTAAATGTATAAACCAGTAACGTAGTCTTTTATTTCCATTATCGCGTGTGATGTACTGTACATAATTGCGTGTGTCACACTTTTGTAGGATTGGCAGTGCAACAGCTTTGCTCACACCAGCATGGTCAGAAACGTGTAAGCACATTGTGCCACAGTGTTATGATGGCTACCCGTCACTATGCAATAGAAGCTTTGAGCGACATCATAATCTTACAGGACCACCGTCACTGAGTCAGACATCATTACATGGGCCTTGACTATACTCAGATTACCTATTCAACACATAAGAAATTCAAATGAAAACTAAATAAGTTAAAACAAATTTAAAAGCAGATTCCCATAATTTTAATTTCAAGGTACTAGCAGATATCCATAGAATCACTGTTAACACATCATGACTTTTAAAATGTAGCCAATTTTTCAAATTTAAATTTCGAATGGAGGAAAATTCTCACTTGCTAAGTGACATTAAACTGTTGCCTGGGCTCTCATAATTAGGTCTCCCAGTTTATAAAAACTTCATATGCAGCCTTTTGGAGTTTCTCTGTAGTTGATTTGTATATACAAATAAAAAATATAGAGTGACCCTCAAATTCTTTTAAATGTCTGGACCTCCCCCTAATGGATACTTTTAAGATATCTTTTTAGACGTGATTTTATCATTGAAAAAGCTGTAAATTTCTCCTGGGAAATGTGAACTATTTGTTTTTCATCGTACTTTGGAGGAGGAACTATTTTAATGCAATCTTTACAGTCCTCCCTGAATGTTAATTTTTAAATATCAGAATTAGTGAACCATGTATCATAGATGTGAGATTCCAATCTGCTTAAATTTAAATGCTATTTTAAAAGGTGAAAATTCAGGGATTTGTTATAGGAGCTCTACTAAGACAACTTAATGGGACTTTATATTTTCAATCAGTTGTATAGATAGCAATGCCAATGTGTGGGAGATTTTTCCTAAAACTTGTTTAAGCATTGTTTTGATCCATTTCTTTGTGGTGCTTGGTGCAAAAATCCTTTTTGCATTTATTTTGAACGTTTTTTTAAAAACATAAATAAAACCCTTGGCCTGTCATACACTGCATTGTTCCTTAGTATTATTAATCTAGAACTTAAAATAGTATTTTTGGATCAACAGGAATACCAATTAGAGCTTTAGCCTGACTTTATTTCTTCCATGATGATGAACCAAGGGAAAAAAAAGAAAAAGAAAATCCATCTCAGTTACCAGAACAGGTTGGGCCATGTTCTGCAAACGTTCTCCCATGTGACCAGTCACCCCAAGTAGCCCTCAAGCCAATCAAAAGCTGCCCTGGTAGAAACTTTGTTTCCTTCTTCTCTGTCATTTGAAGGTTACAGCAGATCCCAAGAGCATCTTACAAAAGCTTTTGCTCCAATTGTGCTCCTGTCATTACCAGAAGTCACCCGTGAGAAAGACAGAAGTAGACTCTGGCAGTTCAGTTCTGACCTGGAGTTGCAGCTAGGTTGGGGGTTCTGTTAAACAATTTTGCAGAGTATCAGTGTCAGGCAAAATATGACCATGATGGATCAGGAGAAAACAAGACTACCCTGTAATTATAGCTACATGTGGACAAAACATGAAAGTTGTATAAATCACACAAAAAATCATAAAATGACTAAACCTCACCCTAAACTTGCCAATATGAGTAACTCTTCTTTATAATTAAAGTTTTAACCTTGCTTTGTTCCTCTCACCATACACATGTGTTTTTTTAAGATACCCAATCACACAATTGCCCCCATTTCTTCATTTCTTTCTTTTTCTTCTTCTTCTTCTTTTTAAGATCTATTCATTTATTTGAAAGGCACAGTTACAGAAAGATAGAAGCAGAAAAAGAGAGAGCTTCCACCTGCTGGTTCACTCCCCAAATGGCCACAAAAGCCAGGACTCAGCCAGGCCAAAGATAGGAATCAGGAGCTTCTTCCAGGTTTCCCATGTGGGTGCAGGGGCCCAAGCACTGGGACCATCTTCTGCTACTTTCCCAGGTGTGTAGCAGGGAGCCACTAATTAGAAGTGGAGCAGCCAGGACTCCAACCACTAGGATTCCAGTGCCGTAGCTGGTGGCTTAACCTTCTATGCCACAGTGCCAGCCCCATCTTCATCTCTTGATAGCGTCTAGTCTGGAGCAAAGATTCAATTCCTTGAAACGGCCCTCAAGCCACCTAACACAAGCCCAGATTCTCAAAGTCCTAACACATTCTTACTGATAAACCTCATTCCCTATAGTCTGTGTTCTCTTTCAGGGTCTTGAGCAATCCATTCAACTGTTCAACTACAGGTGTGCTCTTAATTGGACTTTGGGAAGTCTTAGTTCTCAAACTGCAGACAATTATCCTGGAATTCTAAGAGAGCAGTAGCAGAACTTAAGAGTCACATGGTCCTTTATCCCAACCCCTCCACCTCCCCACCTCCCACTAACACATTGGTAAAACCTTCTGGAGTTAGACTCTGGCTATCTAGCAAAGCTAGTTGCAAAAGAGTTGAAACAGGAGTTCTTACCAGGATACTGAGCTGTGTTGGCGCAGTAGGTGGCCACGTTGACAAAGAGCACGTACTTCCCGGCATACTGCTTGAACTGGATGTCTTCTTCACCATTGAGGGTGCGGGCTCCATATTCATAGATGGTACCTGACACCCCTTTGTTGCAATCCAACTGAAATGTAACAAAAATAACTGCAATGATGTGAAAAGATAAATATTTCCTGACATGTGTGAATTTTTTAAAACACCCATGTAATACCTTGAAATCCTAAGAATTAAAGAGGCTTTTTCAAGTAAAAATTTTAATTAGATCTAATGCCACACTAAAATTATTTTTTTTAAGATTTATTTATTTATTTGAAAGGCAGAGAGGCAGAGAGAGAGGTCGACAGATAGAGAGAGAGGTCTTCCATCCACTGGTTCACTCCCCAGATGGCTGCAACAGCCAGAGCTTCGCCGGTCCGAAGCCATGAGCCAGAAGTCTCTTCTGGGTCTCCCTTGTGGGTGCAGGTACCCATAGACTCGGGCCACCTTCGACTGCTTTCCCAAGCCATAGCAGAGAGTAGATCAGAAGTGGAGCAGCCAGGACTTGAACTGGTGTCCATATGGGATACTGGCACTGAAGGCAGAAGAATTACCCCCTATGAATTATTTTCTAAACTTTACAATCCATTTTTCTGTGCACGACAGAGCAAGCACTTCATAGTACTCTACCATAGTACTCCCCATTCCTGACATACTATCCTTCTCAAGGATTCTTAACAGATCTTTGCAGAATTTCTCATAACATAAAGAACTTTTGCATGAATTCCTCACATGTATCTTCTTAAATTGTATTCCTCCACCCCACCACGCCTCCAAATCAGGACCTACAACTTGCTCCACATTTAGACACCACTGAAGGGCTTTTCCAGGCTTTACCAATGGGGTGCTCCCTGCTACCTCCACACTAATCCTCAACACCCCTTCTTCTCAGCTTTATATTGTGGAGAACCATCCTAGACTGCTTATAAATTAGGACTATAAAATTAAAGGCACAGAGGAAAACTTTTCTACCTAAAAGCATACCAAGAGAGAAAAAGCAGGCAAGACTTGGGACAAGATGTAAAGCTGTTATCATCTAACAGAGGTCATTTTCTTAGCTATGTGGAGCAAAGTCATAGAATTTTTCAATGGAGCATCAAGGGACCTCAATTCATAAAGACCTGCCTCACGCAAAGAAAAAATTGGGTGAGCCCAGGTGGGAGTAGTGGGACAGGAATGTCTTTATCATCCTCTAAGTCTACAAGGTCTCTTGCCAGACACCAGAAGCAACAGCCTCTACTGCATTATCTTTGCAGAGAGGGAAGTTTGAGCTCGGGCATGCCCCCTCCCTATGTATCCAAACATCTGTGCCCATACCCATGGGTTCTGCATCTATGGATTCAATCAACTATAGATAAAAAATATTCCAAAAAAATTAATCTGTACTGAACATGGACAGATTTTTTTGTTATCATTTTCCCTAAACAATACAGTATACCAACTATTTACATAAAATCGGGCTGGGGTTGTGGCACAATGAGTTAAGCTACCACTTAGGACCCCAGCTTCCCGTATCAGAGTGTAGTTCTAGTCCTGGCTACTTCCTTTCAATCTGGCTTCTTGCTAATGCATTCTGGGAGGCAGAGAATGATGACACAAGCACTTGAAACCCTACCATCCATGTGGGAGACCTGGAGGGAGATCAGACTCCTGCTTTGGTCTGATCCAGCTGTGGCTTTTGTGAGTATTTTTGGAGTAGACCAGCAGATGCAAACTCCTCTCTCTTCTCTTTCTCTTTCTGTCTCTCTCTCTCTTTCACTGCATTTCAAATAGATGAAATAGATATTTAAAAGCAAATATTTGCAAAGCATTTACACTGTATAAGTATTAGAGAGACTATTTAGAATATATATGTGTAGGTTATATGCAAATATTGTGCCACTTCATATGAGACGTGAGAATCCATGGATTTTGGTATCCTTGGGGAGTTCTGAATCCAACCCTCCTTGAAAGGAGAGGCAACCGTATACATTAATCCAAATATTTGGGATCATTAGTTTAGCTATTTAGGACCATTAGCTTAGATCCACTGTGACAGTTGTCATCCATGTACCTGATTCTTTCTTCCTTCTTGTCCCCTTACCTCTGTGCTCAATAATGTCTAGCCTTGACCTTTTCTGCTACTGTAATGAAAAGTCACATGGAAATCACCTTATGAACTGCCATTCATATACATCCATTTCCTTGCCTTTGTGTTACCTTACCTCAACAATGTTCAAATTTTGTTTCTCACATTAACATCACCCTATGAACTGGGATGTGGGATCCCAGGACTCCTGCGGGCGTGTAGAGCTCAGTCCTCTGCTCCCAGCTTTCAGTTTTGCCTCCATTTGCTTAAGTCCATTAGAAAAGGGGAGCGTAGCTTGGAGCACAGCTTTGCAGTCTTAACGATGATTTTCTATACTAAGAAGTCCACGCTCAACCCCGAAGGAGTGGTTTACAGAGACCTGGATGCTCACAGAGGTTTCCCGTTCAAGTAGGCTGTGATCTTTGAAAGTAAGCCAGCTCAGATTTTACTGCAGCTCAGATTTTACTGTCTTTGAGCGTTTCATATGCATCTTCTTCCACTTCCCATGAACCCCAAACTAAGGTTTGAAGACCTGCACAAATATCTCCTGGGAGCGTTTTAGAAATGCAAATTCCTGAGCTCCTCCTTAGACCTCAAGAAGGAGGAACTCTGCCTGCCCAGCTTCCCAGAGGATGCTTATATGAGCTCATCTCTGAGAATCACTTCACCAGGTGTGAGGGATCTTCAAAAAGCTTACGAAAAATGACTATTAGGAAAAAGACGCTTAATACTCTAAAATTTTTGGACCAAAATAAACATCTTTTCATTTCACTTACCAGGAACTTTTTGAAATTCCCTTGTATGATGAGTGTTGTTCTCCGCATTTCACAGAGAGGAGAAAGGAGCCAACCAAAGATACGTAACTGTGTAAGGCCACAAGTGAGGCTGAGCTTTTGAACACTTTTTTTTTCCTTCCTTTCTTACGATTTATTTTTGGGGCCAGCACTGTGAAGTGGCTGGTAAAGCTGCCGCCGGCATCCCATATGGACACTGGTTCGAGTCCTGGCTGCTCCACTTCTGATCCAGCTCTCTGCTATGGCCTGGGAAAGCAGTGTAAGATGGCCCAGGTCCTTGGGTCCCTGTACCCACATGGGAAGACCCAAAGGAAGCTCCTGGCTCCTGGCTGCTGGCTTTGGATTTGCTCAGCTCCGGCTGTTGCAGCCCTTTGAGGAGGGAACCAGCGGATGGAAGACCTCTCTCTCTCTCTGCCTCTCCTCTGTGTAACTCTGACAGAGTTACAAAGACAGGGGGAGACACAGAGAGAGGGAGAGTTTGATCTTCCATCTGCTGGTTCACTCAATAGCTGGGACTGGGCCAGGCCAAAGCAAGTTTTTTTTTTTTTTTTTTTTAAATGGGATGCTTTCTTTTTTATTTTATTATTTATTTATTTGAAAGTCAGAGTTACACAGAAAGAGGAGCGGCAGAGAGAGGGAGAGAGAGAGAGAGAGAGAGAGAGAGAGAGAGAGAGAGAGGTCTTCTATCCTCTGGATCACTTCCCAGTCGGCTGCAATGGCCGGAGCTGTGCTGATCTGATGCCAGGAGCCAGGAGCTTCCTCCGGGTCTCCCATGCAGGTGCAGGGACCCAAGGACCTGGGCCATCTTTGACTGCTTTCCCAGGCCATAGCAGAGAGCTGGATTGGAAGTGGAGCAGCAGGAACTTGAACTGGTACCCATATGGGATGCCAGCACTGCAGGCAGCGGCTTTACCCGCTATGCCACGGTGGCTTTGCCCGCTATGCCACAGTGCCAGCCCCAAAAAGGGAAGAGTTTTATCTAGGTCTCCTATATGGGTGGCAGGGGCCTAAGCACTGGGGCCATCTTCTGCTGCTTTCCCAGGTGCGTTAGCAGGAAACTGGATGGAAAGTGGCACAGCTGGGACTTGAACCAGTGCTCATTTGGGATGCCAGCAGTGGCTTAACTCACCATACCACAGTTCCAGCTCCTTCAACGCTTTTTTTCTGATATTAAAGTTAAAAATCTGTTGGTGCCTGAAGTCATCCCCTCCCTCCCTAGTCTGCACCTTAGACAGCACACGCATCTATTGACGACTTGCACCAGTGTGAGGAATTTTCTGAACAGCATCAGGCGATGTGGAGCAGCATCAAGATCTGGGAACAAATCCTCTTACTCTGAGCTGAGTTTCGTCTCCACATCACCACGTCACTTTCCTCTGAATTAATATTGGTGAACAGCTTTCCTGGGGCAGGGTGTTTTATTATTCCCGGAAAGAGCTCCCCCTTCCCTGACCCTGGGACCCCTAGAGCACATATTCCAACACCGTCTTCTCCACCCTCTCCCTGTTTCTGGCCGGGCAGCCTCTCAGCAACCAGACAGCCTCCTTCTAATCCCAGTGGGGCCTGATGCTTCATTTACTGGGACCCACAGGGCTGTCCCCACTCACAGACCAGCGTAGAGGGGACAGGCTCAGAGCAATCAAGAGGCCACCAAGAGGAAATGGCAAAAGGGAATGCACCAAGCGCATCCTTCCTGCACCCCCACCCCCCACCCCCCATCCCTCATTTGGCTCTAAGAACTGGGCACTGAGGTGAGGTTGCAGGAAAGCAGTGGATTCTGGAAGACGGGTCTCTGCCGCGGGGGACAGCAGTGGCAGAGTTTGGGCGGGCTGGAAAGATGCATCTTGTCTTGGGGACGAGGAGAGGAGAGGCGCTCCGGCCTCAGTCATCAACACGCGGACATCCTCCCAGACCCTCTGCGGGGGGATTCTCACCTTCATCTTTTGCGGCTCCGGGTTTTCCTGAGCAAAGCTTACCAGGAACAGCAGGAAAAGACAGGAGGCCCAGAACTGCGGGATCATGGCTCCTGCTAGGACTAGGTGGCTCTGAGGAACCCAGAGATTTCAGCCTTTTAGAGGCCCGGGCACAGGTCAGTTTGAAGTTGCACAGCCAATCGCAGAGCGGCGTCCACACCCACCCATCTGCAGCCTTTCTCTCTCCCTCCCTGTCCCACTTAAGTGCATCCGGGAGGTGGGACCCGCGCGGGTTCTGGCACGTGAAGTGGAGGCTTCCCTCTTTGGAGCCTGAGGTGCTGCCCTCCCCACTGCACGTGACTGGCAGTTCTCGGGTGCTGGCTCCACATCCGGGAACTAGAGCACCACCACCACCACCACTACCGAAGCAGAGCCTGGCGGGCGACACCTTGCCCTGGGTGACCCTTTATCCCTTGTCCTTTCAATACAGCGCTGGACTTTCTCGTTATGCAGTCCAGCTGTGGGGGTCTGAGTGCGTCAGACACTGACCAATCTGTCCCCTGCAAAAGGGTTTGCTAAGGCAGGAGCAGTGCCAAGGAGGCATGCGGGGCCACACAGTGGAGTTACTAAGCAGAAAACTAAACCACGAGCCGAGGGAGCTTCCCTGGGCTCGAGTTTCTTCCTCTGTAAATAATTGTAATCATCTCTCCCCTGCTTAGTCCATTAGCCTGTTTATTGTGACACTGGCACCATAACCAGAGAGTTGTTAGAAAATACGTGGACGTGTGAGGACGCGTGGGGTTGTTTTGCTTGGCTCCCTCCTCTACCATTCTGCTTCCGTCTGTCTGGTTTTCACTGCCGGCTCAGGTTTGTGAAACCTCTTTGTTCACCGAACTGGTAAGTTCTTCCTCTCAGTTCTAAGCTCCTCGTCATTCAGCACTCCCTTCTGCCCTGCCTTTACAGGTTCACACAAAAGGCCCTCTCTGCCACTTGGAACTGAAGTCCCGGGGGGTCAAGTTCCTGTGACCTCTTCTGGAAGACAAGCTTTTCTTTATCTTAGACTTGGGAGCTCTTCTGAAGAACCTGTAATCTGTGGTGGCTACAGGGCTGATACCTGATCCAGCCACGAATGTCCCCAAGGCTTTCAGGGAAGTCATGCAGAAAGCTCCCCTCTTGGCACCAGGCTCACACACCCTCCCAGGCTCTTCCACCTTCTGCTGATGTCAGCGCAAGAATGGGCGCAGCTTGGAGGCGGAGGCTACAGACGCCAGAGTTCAGCAGCCGCCTCTGCCACTGACGAGCTCCTTGACCCTGAGAAGGGCAATGTCTGTTTCTCTAGTTTTCTCACCTGTACAATCAGGGTCATAATATGATCTACTTGGTAAGGATGCTATGAAAGTGAAATGTGACACTAACTATAAAGCATGAAGTCTAGACCCTGACACAGGGAAGCAACTAGAAGTGTACTCAGAGAGAGAGAGAGAGAGAAAGAGAGAAAGAAAGAGCAAATCCCCAATGTCAAAAGTCACAGGTTGGTAAGAGGTAACGAAATGAAGGCAAACTCCTAATTTCCACTCCAGAGCCTTGGCTCCGGTCCCATATACATCATCCATTGTGAGTAGATCTGTTCTGAGACAACTTATACTTGCTCACCTTGAGAGGTGAGGAGATCTTTTATAATTCACAGAATTGCCGCAAACCTGAACTTCTTAGGTTTTCGGTGCCCACCCCCCCCCCCCCCCCATTTCTGATAGGCTTTTGAGCACCTTGGAACTTGGCCTCCAGCAATGAGAAGTGGAGGTACGGGAGCACACGGTGAACAGGAGGAAGTGAGGCTGATGCTTCATGTTCCATCCGAAAGTGTCATGGGACTACAGTTCCCCTGCACCTACCCTCAGCTGGAGACATTGATTCCCTATTATCTCCTTCTAGAAATGTTTCCTTTGTTCCTGTCAAACAAAAAAAAAATACAAATAAATCTCTAATAAAGCAACTTTTGTTTATTGAGAATACACAAATAATATGATTGTGGGCCAGGAAATATGTGCACTGGCCTGGTAAGTCCACAGAACAAGAGAAAGGTTGGAATTCTATTAGGGACTGAGAAAAGCTAAGTGTGGTGTGTTGAAAGTAAGCGCATTGGCACAGGTGGTGAGCTCTGATCAGTAGCTGCTTAGTAAAACAAGTCCTACGTCATCAGGCTGTTTTGCTGAGTAAGTGTTCTTGTTAGGTGGTTAGCTGTCCTTGGGCTGCAAGCTGTCCTTGCGGTAGTTCCAGCTTGCAGGCCAACCTGCTGTGAGACCCCTCCCTTCATAGCCTTCCCAGCTCCATCTGTCAGGGTTTGACAGAGCCAACTCCACTTGATTTGTTGAAATCCTAACCCCAGCACTGGAGAATGTGATCTTACTTGAAGATATGATCTTTGCCAATGTAGCTAAGAGGAGGTCATACTGGAGTAGGGTGGGTCCCTAATTGAAAATGACTGATACTTCTAGAAAGACAGAGATGTGAAGGCATAGAGACGCAGGGGTGGTGCCATGTTAAGACAGATATTGCTGCCATAAGTCAAGAAACATCTAGGACTACAAGAAACTGGAAGAGACAGGGAGAGATATTGCTCTATAGGTTTCAAGGAGAGCATATCTCTGCTGATAACTTGATTTTAGACTTATGGCCTCCAGAATGGTGAAAAAAAAAATTCTGTTTTTCTAAGTCATCTAGTCATCACACTTTGGTATGGCAGTTCTAGGAAACGCTGTGAAATACACAGGCAAGTGAGTTTCAGTTTAGAGACAGTATAGTGTTCTATCTGATTTCCCTTTCTCCTCTCTAGATAGATCAAGTTGGAATGAGAGAGAGAGAGTATAAAGAACTGATTCATGTGAATATAGAGACAGAAGTCTCAAGATCTGTAGTCAGGAGCCAGCACTGTGGCCTCACAAATTAAGCAATTAATATGCCATTTTAACAAAATAAGTAATATCACATGATCATCACAATATATGCATCATATGCGTATGATAAAACTCAGCATTGACTACTATCTTAATTCACAGCAAATCAAGAATAGAAGACTGTCTAACACAAGTCAACAGCCAATATCATACTAAATAGTGAAATATTTAATCACTACCCCTTAAAATGATATTCATTGAAAGGATAAGTCCATTACTATTTTAGTTCAATATTGTATTGGCAGACTTAGCCATTGAGTTGAAGGCAAGAAAAGGAAATCAAATATTCACAGATTAGAAACAAATGAATGAAAATGTCAGTATGTGTTGTGGGCACATACTTTGAAAAGAAATTAGCAATAAACTATTGTAATTAAGTTTAGTAAAGTTGCTAGATAAAATATCAGCATAAAATAAATTCATTTCTATAAATTTTCACAAGAAATGATAAAACTGAACTTTTGTGTTGTGTAAAGAGAGATTTTTCAAGATTATTCACAGAAACATCAAAGATGCAGATGACATCATAATAGGAGTTTTGTGCTCTTAAATTAATGAAAATAGAAAGACTGATTTCCTTTTTCTTTCCCTTTCTCGTTTTCAAGGAAGCATGAGTACACACATAAAGTTGATGTGCAATACAAGAGTTATGGGTGGGGTTATAGCAGGAAAGGTAGGTGAAAGCCCCATCCTGGAAGTCTCACCATATGGAGACTATGAAGTTTCTCCCATCAGCACACAGATCACAAAGCTTAATGAAAGCAGAGTAAAGTAACACGATCAACCCTGGTCAAAGCCCTGGCAAGATGTCACACTGATTTACATAGTATTTCCATAAGTTTTCTGTAAGTATGATTCCACTTCTTAGAATTCCAGCAAGGAAATGTTACAGAGCTTTAGAAATCTTTATCTCCTTGTTTGTAGTCTGTTGAGGACTGCCTACTTGGGTTCCCAAGGAAGCTTCAGTGTATTGTGGTATGGAGCATATTTATTTGTTTCCTGAGATCAGTAAGGGCCTGAGTCATAGACCAGAAAATTTCTTTATTTTCTTTCTTTCTTTATTTATTTGAAAGAGTTATGCAGAGAGAAGGAGAAGCACACATACACAGAGAGGTCTTCCATCCACTGGTTCACTCCCCAGTTGGCTGCAATGACCGGAGCTGTGCCAATCCGAAGCCAAGAGCCAGGAACTTCTTCCGGGTCTCCCACCTGGGTGAAGGGGTCTAAGGACTTGAACCATCTTCCACTGCTTTCCCAGACCATAGCAGAGAGCTGGATCAGAAGTGGTGCAGCCAGGACTCGAACCAGTGTCCATATAGGATGCCGGCACTGCAGGCGGTGGCTTTACCTGCTACGCCACAGTGCCGGCCCCCAGAGAATTTCTAGGTAGGAGGAATCTGCTTTTGAATGTACATGGACACTGTGATGTTTCCCCCATGTCCTCACCAGCAAGGCAGGCGTGATAGACAAGAACACAGCCTAGGGGAGTACACGTTAGTCCTCTCATCACCTCCCTACCCCAACCTCCAAGAGTTAGATGCGAAAGTACAGCTAGTCATCTCTCTGGAACTTTCCTGCATTTCAAAACATACATATGGAGAATGGAGCCCAGAGAGTGGAGAGACAAGTGGATGTAAAATAAAATCGCAAGATCATAGTCAAAGTCTACATTATTATGAAACTTTTTCACAGTCACTTTTACTTTCTTTTTTAACCTATTTATTTAAAATTTTATTTATTTAAATTTTTATTTGAAAAGCAGAGAGACAGAGAAAGAGAGACAGGTGGAGAGAAATCTTGGGTTTACTGCCCAAATGCCCTCAATAGCCAGGAGTGGGCCAGGCAAAAGCAGGGAGCCAAGGACTCTATGTGGATCTCCCTTCTGGGTGGCAGGGATCCAAGTACCTGAGCTGTCACCTGCTGCCTCCCAGGGAGCACAGTCACAGAAAGCTAGATTGGAAGCAGAGAAACTGGGACTCAAGCTGGTGCTCCAATAGGGGATGCAGGCATCACAAGAAGTGACTTCCTTATGTCTAAGCCACAATGCCTGCCCCCACTTTCCCTTTCTGAATTCATATTTCCATTGCAAATTTGAACTGATTATGCCTCTTCTACTTTGGTAATTGGATGATGGTGAGAGAGGGCTAAATGAAATTGTTGATGTAAAAGAAGCTTTTTGAACCATAAATTCAATGTAAACATAATTGATATCACCTCAAAATGGCAGACTTGCTGGTGCCGCGGCTTAACAGGCTAATCCTCCGCCTTGCGGCGCCGGCACACCGGGTTCTAGTCCCGGTTGGGGCGCCGGATTCTATCCCGGTTGCTCCTCTTCCAGGCTAGCTCTCTGCTATGGCCCGGGAAGGCAGTGGAGGATGGCCCAAGTCCTTGGCCCTGCACCCACATGGGGAGACCAGGAGAAGCACCTGGCTCCTGGCTTCGGATCAGCGAGATGAGCCGGCCGCAGCGGCCATTGGAGGGTGAACCAACGGCAAAAAGGAAGACCTTTCTCTCTGTCTCTCTCTCTCTCTCACTATCCACTCTGCCTGTCAAAAAAATAAATAAATAAAAATTAAATAAATAAATAAATAAATAAATAAATAAATAAAAATGGCAGACTCGGAGTAGATTTCCTGCTTCATACTTACAATCCAGACTCGAGATCTGAATGAGAAGTGGTGAGGGTCCCGAGTGCAAGTGAGATTGACTGATTCAGGGAATACAGACAAGTACAACCAAAGGGGGACAAATGTCAGTGAATCACGTGAGTGGTTGCGGGTGCTGCCATTTAAGTCTAGGATAAAGTATATAGCATCTTAGAAGGAATCAGCTCCATTTCCTTTATGATAAGGAACCCAAACCAAGAAATCTATTGATTTTGAATTTCAGATAGGTATTGAATTTCAGACAGGATTAAGTTATTACCCGGGCTCCAACAGGGATTGTGAATAATTCCATTTCTACTTCTAAGCTGTCACTGGTTAGCTATGTGAACTTACACAAGAAATCTATCTTTGTAAGAATCCCACCTCAAGAAAGAATTGGAGACTGATTAGGAAGAAAGGCAGTGCTTGAGATATACTGATTTTTTTTCCACCCTCGTCTCCCACTATGTTTAGGATCATGAACTGTTTATAATATGTGAATTTTAAAGTCCTGAAGTGAGAGATCTCAAACTTCAATTTAGGCCTGGATTGGCTTTTCAACTTTGATTTATGGTTTAGGTTGCAAACATTTCCTCCTCAAATCTTGTTTGGTCAAACTTGATAAAATTGCAGTTTCTGACTTTCAGTGAGAATTCTCTGTCATACACACACACACACAGTGTCTCTCTCACACACATACATCTAAATAAACACACACATACAGAGATATAATCAAATTGTATAATCATCTGCAGCAAGGCTAGAAAACAGTTGGAAAAATCTTTGCTGGACCTACAGCTTAGAGACCAAGAGTATTTATACAACAAAAATTTAAGAAAAGACAGTTACTTACATTTGTCATCATAGAAAGCAAGTGGAGGCATATCAAATGTGGGAATAAAGGTGTTTACTCAAGCCAAATTGAGTATGGCTGGCTGAGAAGCATACATTCTGGCTGCCAAGAATAAGTGCTCCCAAATGGCCTCTGAGGGGTGGGCACTGTGGCTCGTGGGTTAAGTTGCTGCTTGGGGTGACTGCCAACCCATAGTGTAATGCCTGCTTTGAGTCCTGGTTCTTGATCCAGCTTCCTGCTAGGCAGTGTATGATGGTCCAAGTACTTGGATTCCTGGCACTCATCTGGGAAACCTGGATGGATTTCCTGGCTCATGGCTTTGGCCTGTCCTAGCCTTGGCTGTTGCTAGTATTTGAGGGGTAAGCCAGTGAATGGAAGATCTCTTTCTCCCTCTCTCTCTCCTTTCTCTCACTGTCACTCTGCCTTTCAAATAAATAAATTTTTAAAAATAAATAAAAATAAACCTAAATTTAAAAAAATGGCATCTGAGCAACTTGAATATATAGACAGAAAAAAAAAAAGAGGAACAAAGAGGGGTTATCATAAATTGTTTATTTCAATTACATTAACAAAAACAGCACAACAGGCAGCAAGGTGGCTCAGTGGGTTAAGCCACTGCTTCTCATGCCAACATCCCTTACCAGAGTGCTGGTTGGAGTTCTGGCTTTCCCACTTTTAATCCATCCAATGATGGCACAAGTGCTTGGTCCCCTGCCATCCATGTGGCCTGGAGGGAGTTCCTGGCTCCAGCTTTTGCCTGGCCTAGTCCTGACCATTGTGGTCATTTAGGGAGTGAACTAGAGGATGGAGAATTTCACTCTTTCTCTGTCTCTCCCTCTCTCTCTGATGTTTTGCCTGTCAACAAATGAATAAATCTTTAAAAACAAAAAACATAACACAAGCTGCTGTTGCTTACTTACACTATACATTCAAGAGAAATATTAGTAAGAAGGAACATGTGCAATATCTGAGTTATTCATTGTCCAAATGGCTTGAGCTAGCTGGCAAGGATTAACCAATACTTCAGGTCTTACATGACTAGGGTCTCATAGCCTCATTTTCCCCTGGGCTGGGGATTTTTAGTGATCTTCAATCTTTTCTGGTTTTAAACTCCATTCTCACATTGAACTTGCTTCAGCTATAGATAAGAGGGGTGAGATTAGGTGAAGCAGACGGGAAAGTGCTGGGATAGGAGGACAGTCTAAAGGAGTAATTATCGCTTCCAGATTGGCTGCAAGCAGGATGTGGTGGTGCCTAAGGGGTCTGATTGACTTGGGATTTTAACACACATTCAGATGTATGAAATGGTTGTTTGATGTTCTCAGTGGGTAGATGTTAACTAACTACCTCCATCTCTCCTTCTCTGGCCCTTGTGTTACCAGCTCCACATTCTTCACCTTACTTGCAAATAGAAAATGATAAGTGCTGATGTGCAACCCAGACAAGGTTTATTGAGGCATAAGCTTGAGCACAAAGGAGAGAGCTTGTGGGAATAGGTTTCCCCAACTGGCTCCCGGACAGGAGCTGAACGGGCACTTCTATTGCCCTGGGGAGGCGTGGTGGTGGTTCCCACTCAGGGCACAGTGCTTTGATATGCACCCAGCCTGGAGTTCTGGCGAATCTTCCTTGACAAACAACAGTGCAACATTTCAGCTTGTGCCCAGCTTGGTGTTTTTGTGCAGGTGCTATCGGTGTTTTGCACACAACATAGTCAGAAGGGTGAGGTTGCTCAAAACCACTACACAAGATGGTCCTATAGAGGTCACATTAGGCTCTCCTGGGTATGTGTGCAGGTCAGGGAAGATCCTGGCGGGGCAGTGGGGTTTTTGTTTTGTTTTGTTTTTGCCTTTAGGATTTGGTTGCTCCTTGCTCCAGATTGGTTTGGAGCTGGAGCTGGACCCATAATTAGGTTTAGTGAGTCCTGTTCCATCTTGTCTTACTTATAATTAAATTTAGGATGTGTCAGGATTTCTCTCTGATCATGATAGATAACCTAAAGCAAGGGAGATGGCATCTCAAAGTTCTCAGCGCAGTTGGCCTCCAAGATCAAGAATCTAATCCAAACAGTTGTACTTTGAAGAAAGCAAAAGCTTCAGCTCATCTGAGATTCATTCACCGGAGGTGCTATGGGGAGGGAAGACTAGGAAGGAGGCGACAGCATGCCAGGAGAGCCTTGGATGCCAGGCTGCAGATCCTGCAGTTGAGGCCCCAGTGAAGTTGTTATCATCAGCGGCTCTTTATCGGCGAAGGGATACCATCAGATAGACGGGTGGAGTTTCCAGTGACAGTGGGGTGGAGGGAAAAAGTGTTGAAGGGGGAAAGCCTAGAAGAGAGAAGACAAGAAGAAGATGGGTTCACCCTTTGGGAAAGAAAGACGCGTGGCTCTGGTGAGAGGCCCGAAGAGGAGCAGCACCCGGAGAAACCGCCCGGGGGATGTGACATGCAGCTGTCTTCTCTGTGGCCTCCCTCTGAACCCGAGTTCCCCAGATGATTTCTTGCTGCCAGGGAAGCTGGCAGACTTGGAAAGACCCGGATTGTAGGCCAGTGTGTCTGCCCATCAAGGTGGAGTGTCTGTTGGACAATTCTCTTCCAGTTTAGAAGTTAGCATTTGAGTGATGAGCAAAGATAGGGTGGAAATTAAAGAATTTATAACAGCAGGGGAGGGACGGCATGTGGTAAGTCTACCAACACAGGCACGTGACGGTGACTAAATGAGTTTTCTATCTGAGTGTCAATTTCTACATCTGTTAGATTGACGGGCTGTTTACCTTGGGTCAGGTCCAATGTGAAGAGTTTACGCAAATAATTGTTTTTATTTTTTACAAATTAGCCCGGGGAGGCTCCTGTGATTCTCCCAGTCTTACACAGGAGGAGCGGAGTCAAGAGGGCAACTTTCCCAAGAGCATTCAGCTTGGGAAGGTTGAGGAAGGGAAGTGTGTCTGGGGCTTGCTATTCTACTCCCCGTGGGCGCTCGGGAGAGCCAGCAGGAAAGCTGGAGGCCTAAAGAGCTTTGGGAGATTTGCGGCTGGGGCGGCTGTCTTTGTTCTGGGCTCCTTCCCTAGATTAGAAGCCTCTGAGAAGAGATGAGAGGTCCAAGGATAACACAAAGCTTCTGTTTTCTCGGAGAGCTCATGAATGCCCAGACTCCGCTGGCCCCGAGAATTAAATCCCGATCAGACTTGGGTTTTGAAGGCGGTGAAAGCAGCTTTTTGTGTGACCTGGAAGAGGCAGAGCTGGTGGGGGCTGCTGGTTGGAAAGGAACCAGCAAAGCTAAGCTAGCAGTGCAAATCCTGTGAGAGGAAGGGCAGGAAAGCGGAGAGGGATAAGTGGAAACAAACTCCAGCTTGTTGCCTAATGCGCGGATTTTCCAGCGTCTCTGTTATGTCGGTAGCGCCCAGGAGCTTCTGAATCCACCCCTTTCTTGTTGTTCTAAAGCATTAGGAACAGCCACTGCACCCCAGTGCTTGCCCTTCTGGCTATCATTTTGCTGCCTAAGTTATCATAGGTGATAACGTGATCAAGTATTTAGTTACAGCATAAGGCTGCCAAGTCTGTAATAAGTTTTTTTTTTTTTTTTTTTTTTTTTACAGGCAGAGTGGATAGTGAGAGAGAGAGACAGAGAGAAAGGTCTTCCTTTTTGCCGTTGGTTCACCCTCCAATGGCGCTTGCGGCCATTGTGATGATTCGAAGCCAGGAGCCAGGTGCTTCCTCTGGTCTCCCATGCGGGTGCAGGGCCCAAGGACTCAGGCCATCCTCCACTGCCTTCCCGGGCCATAGCAGAGAGCTGGCCTGGAAGAGGGGCAACCAGGTTAGAATCCGGTGCCCCAACCGGGACTAGAACCCGGTGTGCCGGCGTCATTATAAATTAGGCCGGCGCCGTGGGTTAACAGGCTAATCCTCTGCCTTGCAGCGCCGGCACTGCATGGCCGCATGGGAGACCTGGAGAAGGGAAGGCAGTGGAGGATGGCCCGAGTCCTTGGGCCCTGCACCTGCATGGGAGACCAGGAGAAGCACCTGGCTCCTGGCTTCGGATCAGCGCGATGCGCCGGCCGCAGCGGCCATTGGAGGGTGAACCAACGGCAAAAAGGAAGACCTTTCTCTCTGTCTCTCTCTCTCTCACTATCCACTCTGCCAGTCAAAAAAAAAAAAAAATACTGATAAATTTTATTGCCACTTCTGCTCCCTGAGAGGCAGGAAAATGGGAGTGGACTTGGGACAAACATTTGAATAAATGGATTTGGGACAAAAATTTGAATAAATTATATAATAAGAAAATCCTTACACAGCCTAAGGATGATAAAGTGCTGTAAATTTAAGAATTTAATCCCACCTTTTGAAGGCCCAAATTGGGAGGGGGGGGGAATGTGAGTTATTAAGTTTTTTAATAATTTATTTGACAGAGTTAGATAGTGAGAGAGACAGAGAGAAAGGTCTTCGCTCCGTTGGTTCACCCCCCAAATGCCCGCCACTGCCAGAGCTATGCCGATCTAAGCCAGGAGCCAGGTGCTTCCTCCTGGTCTCCCATGCGGGTTCAGGGGCCCAAGCACTTGGGCCATCCTCCACTGCCTTCCCGGGCCACAACAGAGAGCTGGACTGGAAGAGGAGCAACCAGGACTAGAACTGGCACCCATATGGGATGCCGGCGCTCCAGGCGGAGGATTAACCAAGTGAACCACGGTGCCAGCCCTGAGTGATTAAGTTTTTAATCAATTCTAGGTGGTATTAACTTGATGAAAAATGCACAAATTTGTCAAGAATATAAACAAAATGCACATTAAGTATGCTGAATACAATGGTATGGTGAAGGGAAGGAGCTGGGAATCAAAGGAGATAAAATGTAAGAGAGAGGGGTACTTGCAAGGGAAAATGGTTATGAATGTAGGAGCAGGATTAACTCAAACATTAGCACTTACGGTCCAAAAGACAAAACCAGACAAGAGGGAGGAAGGTCTTGGTCACCCTCGCATGAGGTGAGTTGGGATTAAATATGTTATTTATATGAAAAGCCCAGAAATTCCTAGGGCTCGAGGTCTGCATTCCTCCACTACTCCACAATTTTAGCCAGAACTATTCATCATTGGAAACTACCGCTGAATGGATGAAGCTTGTATGCGGCTTGAGAGACAAAGCATCTTCATTCTTAGAGGAACCATGATTCTTCTGTGGCCCTGGGGCTTCCGGGAGATGAGGAAGCCTGCCTGAAGATTCCTACAAATTTATAATTAGTTCAAAATAAAAAAGTTCAGAAAAAGTTATTCACTTTAAAAATCAGTACATTCAGAATGGCAGATTCTCCTTCAAAAAGTTGCCACTGTTTGTACTCCACATCCTCCCTCCTGGTGTGGAAGAACATCCAGTACCACGCTGCACCCAGGCTGGGTACCACCATTCCTTTCATCTTTTGCCAATCTGATAAACACAGAATGCACCTTTTTATTTATAGTCCTCTGATTATTGGAGAAGGAGAACATTGTATCCTACCACAAATGCCATTTGGTTTCCTGTCTAGTGCCCATTTTTCTCGTGGTCTGATAGTTTTTTCTTGTTGATTTACATGCACTTGGAAGCATTTGTATAATGAGCATAGTAACTCATTGCTTTCACATAGACTGTGGACATTCCCCGACTCAGACCACTTTTCTCCCAGCTTTCTTAGTTGGTCCAGTCTTTGATATATTTTTTTAGATCTCACAATAATATCAGGAATATTGGGAGGCTGAGTCAGCACCTGGCCACTGCAGTCCCCTCAGGAAAGACAATCATCATTAAAGACTAAAGCAGGCTTGCTGCTGTCACCGCTTCACAATTCTGTCAGAACTGATAGGAGGCCAGGTCCTCATCGCACTGGTGAGCTCTGAGCGCTCCCGGGGGTGTGTGTGGGTGAGGATGTGGTCTGAGCTCTATCATCCTCAAGCCCCGCTGGAGTGGCAGGGAGCCTGCTCCCTGGGATTGGCCTGTGTGGGCTTGGGCTACTTTCTGCCCAGGCATCAGGTGACTGCAGAGGAGTTCGAGGACCTCACACACTATGGATCTGCAAACAGTAGTGATGGCTGCACAATTAAGAGCCTCCTATCTTGTCCCCCTTCTCCTGGCTGGCTTAGTGCTGACAAATTCCAAGCCAGAGAAGATGAAGGTGAGTGAGCCAGCCTCAGAGAGGGTGCAGCTGCTTCTGTACTGCTTCGAGGTCTTTCCCTCCAGTCCTTGCAAAAATCCAACCTTCGTCTTCTTCTTTGTGGGGTCCCATGAACTTTTCTTCCCTTCTCCTTGAATCTTCTTGCTCTTGTAAATGGGCGTTCCTTGAGTTGAATATGTGTAAGGAGAAAAGGGTCTCCTTACTGTGGTCCTTTCTTCCCTCGTTCTCCAAGTGGAAGAACCTGACTGTCAGGGCAGTCACATCTGTATTTGCATCAGAGCTGGGTCTGAGCTATAGACCAGTCAAGGTCAGTGTAGGTAGGGATCCCGGTGTAAGGAGAGACTGAGCTAAGTCATTTCAGTTACCACTCAGCAAAAAACCCAGGGGGAGGAGGGAAAAAAAAGCCAATGTGGAAGTTTTAGGGATAGAGAAAGTCGGAGACGTATCAGAGAAACAACAGACTCGTGGAAAACATAGTTCGAGGCCTACAGCAACTGGATTTGAAGTCCAATGTCTTGGATTCTGGCCTTAGTTCTAGCCCCAATTCATGACTCAGCTGTTTATTGAAGAAACGTATAGGTATGGCAGTGCACAGGGAAATTCAGGGGAGGAGAGTGATGAATGACACATTTTGAATGATAAAGTTAGGGGCAAGCAAACTTTCACGCACATAGCAAGTTGCCACCGTTTGGCCTTGGAGTCACTTCACCTTGGTTAGTCTCTGGCTTCTTATTATAATTTTATGGGCAACAGATTCTACCTTATGAGTCGGTGAGCACACAATTCCGATGCCTATAGTGTGTTCTAAAAAAGGGAGCTCTGGTGAGTCCCTTCCCCCCAGTCCCTGGCTCTAAAATAAATTAGCCGACTTCCTGGAAGACTTTTCAGAAATGATTTGATTTTTGTGTTGCCTAGTGCTGCCTGAATGTGTGTGGAGACTCCAGCTGTAGAATTTGCTTAACAGAAGCTGGATCCAGAGTGTTGGAGACATTTCACACAGATCTAATAATTTTGCAACAGCAATCAATGTTAGAAATAAGCTCCTATATACTCTACCCAACATAATTTTCATTGCAGTTACAAAAAAATCAAATTCTTAAAAATATTTATTTTTGAACCAGTTTTCATAGGGATAGGAATGGATGCTTTCATTTAATGTTCTCTTTGTATGTGTCAGTTTTGTTGGTGAGTGCATGAGTATAAAATTTTAGGAAAAGTTACAAAATCAGTAGCTAGCCATTAACTGCTATAATCAAATACGAGTGAGGCTACATGTGACAAAAAAGGTTTTGGAGGCTAAAATGACAAAGAGCATAACACAAAATGGTGGGAGCATTTGTGGGAGGAAGAAATCACATTTTGATAAGGAAGCCAGAGAGCAACTCCAGAGGGAAGCGCTGGCTTTTATACCAATCTTCTCATAAGAATGACCCAGGGTCCCTTGAGAAACACCTTAACTCTCTAGAAGGCACATGCACAGTTTAATGAAGAACCTCCCACTAAACCCCCAAAGTAACATCCAAACAGTAGAGAACCTCCATAAAGAGAATTTCTTCCTTCCCAAGATTCCAGACTGAGTAGCTACAATCTGGGCGCTGCTGACAGAATTAGTGGACTTACGGGGTTGGAAAAGTTGGGTTTGGTTTGGTTTTGTGTTCCTTCTCTAGGCAGGGGCAGATGGTGTTTGACCAAAATCCTTTCCATTCCACCACTTTTCCTGGAAGTCTAATTTAATCTTAGTTTCAGTCTGGACCTTCCTTATCAGAAAATGGCTTTCTTTCTCTAGCCAGTTCCCCCTTGCTTTGTCTAACTGGATGGTTTGGACATATAAGCTTCTTTTTCATATTTCCTGTTTGATACGCCCTGTAGCTGAATGGGAAGTGGAGCAGCCGGGTCTCGAACCAGCACCCACATGGGATGCCACTATGTCACAGAGTCGGCCCTGGATTTTCACAATATTGATTTGCAAGAGTATCATCCGAGTGAGAGGCAAGGGAGGGAAAGCTATGCAAGGCAGGGATGATACTGGATTTTAGAATGTTAAACTTGAAAAGTCCCTTGAGGGTCTAATAGGAATCTAGATGAATACATTCATTTCTCTTATGGGGAAACTAAGGGCCATTGATGAGAACTGCTCAGGTTCACAAAGAAATTTAACAATAGAGCTGGCTTCTGATTCACAGGCCGGAGTTCCTTCCATTCTAGCATGCTGATAAGTGGGTTAAAAAATCAGGTAATGGCTGGCGCCATGGCGTGGTGGATAAAGCTGCCGCCTGCAGTGCTGGCATCCCATATGGGCGCCAGTTCAAGACCTGGCTGCTCTTCTTCCCATCAGCTCTCTGCTGTGGACTGGGAAAGCAGTAGAAGATGGCCCAAGTCTTGGGCCCCTGCACCTGTGTCGGAGACCTGGAAGTAGCTTCTGGCTCCTGGCTTCTGAGCCTGGCTTCAGATCAGCTCAGCTCTAGCCATTTTGGTCATTTGGGGAGTGAACCAGTGGATGGAAGACCTCTCTCTCTCTCTCTCTCTCTCTCTCTGCTTTTCAAATAAAAAAATAAATATTTTTAAAAAGAAAGTCAGTTAAAAAACCTATGGAAAGAGAAGTAACTAGGCCTTCCTGAAATATATCAGCTATATCAGCAATTTAAAGCCTGTCTTTGTCTAAGACAGGTAGGATGCCTTCAATCCAAAGCCACGGTGTAGCCTCATTTTCACAGCCTCATTTCACTCATTATCCACAGAACAAGTGGATAGAAGACCTCTCTCTCTCTCTTTTTCTCCCTTTCCTCTCTGTGTAACTATGACTTTCAGATAAATAAATAAATTTCAAAAAAGAGAAAAGAAAAACAATGTGTGGCCCCTCTTACTCCCAGGTCATGGCATTCCACTCTTTCCCATGTAGCCTTGCTTTTCTCGGTATCCTTGCCAGTGTAATAGGAACAGCCTTGACTACTTGTTGCTCAAAAAGCAAAACAAAACAAAAAAACACCACATTAGATTTTTAACAGTCTTGTCATTGATACCTTATACAGTTCTTGCTTGTTTTGTCAGTCTCAGTTAATACTAGAGTACTTCAAAAAATTCATGGAAATGGAATTTAAAGATGCTTGTTTTGGTACAAAAACTTTTGAAATCCATGCATATGAGAGGTCTTCATAAGGTATATGAAAAGTGCTTGCTAGGAAAAAACTGTATGGATTTGTATCAAAATGATCTTGGGACCTGCATTGTGGGTACAGTGGCCTAAGCTGCTGCTTGTAATGGCAGCATCCCACATTGCAAAGCTAGTTCTGGGTTGCTCCTTTTCCAAATCAGCTGCCTACTAATGTGCCTGGGAAAGCAACAGAGGATGGCCCAAGGACTTGCACTTCTGATGCTCAGGTGGGAGACCCAGCTGGAGCTTCAGGCTTCTGGCTTTGGCCTGGACCAGCCTTGGCTGGTGCCAGCAGAGAAACGACCTCTATTTCTCTCTCTCTCTCTCTCTCCTTCCCCCTCTCTCCCCCCTCTCTCTTCCTCTCTCTGCCACTCTTCTTTTCAAATAAATAAATAAATCTTAAAAAAATAATCTTTTAATTCCATTTCGATGAGCTTTTTGAAGTCATTTCACATATGTATTATTCTCTGAGTGCTTTGAAAGATTACCAAGAAGTGAGGAATAGTTGTTACTAATACTACTATTATAAAAAAATCTTCCAGATGAATTGTTACAAAGATGTGAAAGGCACCATCTACAATTATGAGGCATTCACTCTTAATGGAAAGGAACGCATCCAGTTCAAGCAGTATGCGGGAAAATACGTCCTCTTTGTCAACGTGGCCACCTACTGTGCGCTGACAGCTCAATATCCTGGTAAGAATTTAAAGCCGTATGAGTAGTGGTGACATATGGCCCACAAAGCCTGAGATACTTTTTATCTGGCCATTTAATGGGGGAAAAATTTTGCTGACCTCTTCCCTGAGCCTTGCAATTGCTTTGCCTGAGATTCTGCTCCCCGAACCAAAATTCTCTCAGAAGATTACAGAAGTTTCCTTGGCAACTACGAAAGAGAGGATCCATGTTTTCAAGACTTTTCTAGGAGGAATTAGAGTAACAAGTAAAGGGGAAAAGGAACTTCAGACCTGGGACGACGTTTGTCTGGGTTAAGGCATGTGATGCAGGCTGTACTAGAGGCAATACTCCCTCTCAACTCCCTCTTCAGGCTCGCTCAACTCTTCCCAGGGATGTAATTTTCCCTCTTTATTATTCAAGGAGGAAGTTTTCTCTCCACAATTTAGACAATTGGTTTAAGAGCCTATGAATAATGAACAGGATGGGTTATATCAGAGACAGATATATTTCATATATTTGATCTAATTAGGCACACCATTTTTTGTTTTTAAATATATTTTGAATAAGCTATACATTCTTAAGGCTCAAAACTCAAAAGAAATAAAGATGTTTAAAGGAAAATTTCTTTTCACTTCTTTCCTCTCCCTTTAGATGACCAATAGTGTCATGTTTCTAAAACTTATGGGTAGATTCTTTTTTCTGCTTCTCCCCTTTTCCTCCAGTTAATTATGTTGTAAAACCATGTGCTGCTTTTTTTTTAATTGAATAGAACTCTTTCAAGTTCAGCCTGTTCTCTCATTTTTTTCTTTTTCTTTTTTTTTAAACATTTATTTATTTACTTGAAAGTCAAAGTTACAGAGAGAGAAGAAGAGGCAGAGAGAGAGAGAGAGAGAGCTTCCATCCACTGGTTCACTCCTCAATTGGCAGCAACAGCTGAAGCTGTGCCAATCCAAAGCCAGGAGCCAGAAGCTTCTTCCAGGTCTCTCACATGGATGCAGGGGCCCAAGGAGTTGGGCCATCTTCTACTGCTATCCCAGGCCATAGCAGAGAGCTGGATCGGAAGCCGAGCATCCGGGGACTCAAACGGGCACCCATAAGGGATGTTGGCACTGCAAATGGGGGGGCCTTACCTGTGCCATAGCACTGGGCCCCCTCATTCTTTTTAAAGACAGAATAATATTTATTGAGCCATAATGCATTTATCAATTAATAGGGATTTTAAAAATAAATTTGTTCAGTTTCTATTCAGTTCATGACAGATGAGAAAACTGAAGCATAATTGCCCAAGGACTCCGACAGGCTTCCTCAGCTCTTGTGTTTTTCCTGGAGGAAATGTTTGCCTGCAATGATGAGAACAAGAGGGAACAACATGGAAAGAGGTTCTGAAGAAACTGTGGAAACAGCAAAGCAATTTCTATTTTTTTAATTAAAAGGCTAAGAGGAGACAGCAAGTGGCCAAGCTGAATCTGAGACTGACTGGTATCTGTCAGGGCGTTCCCACAGAAAGGATGGACAGAAATGACTGTCAAAGTCCGAGCAGACAAATTAGTCCACTTCCTGGCCAATGGAGGGTGATAGTTGAAGCACATGTTTCTGCAGATCATATAGAATGCTTGGTTAGAATGCACCTGTAACATCCCAAGGACTGTTGAAAGACACCAGGCAGCTTGACTTGGAATTTCTCGGGTTCCTTTTGCCTCTGTCAGGTTCACCTCCATTCCACTCAGAGCGAATCAGCTTGTGCACAGGAGAGCAGCTCAGTTCTCATGGTCTCTGTCCTTTCCTTTGAAAAAGAAAGATTTAATCTCTCCGCTAACATACCAAGGCAAACCTATGGGCAGCATTGTTCCAACCAGGCTTTGTTTAAAGATCACCTGAACTTGGAATAAGAAGCATGACTAGACCCCATCTCAGATGAACAGAATCAAAAATTTCTCTGAGAAGGGACTGATTTTTAAGGAAGGTTCTCTAGTCGATTCTGACGTGGTGCAGGTTTGGGAAGTACTGCCCTGTAATTACAGGATCTTGAGTGCGTATCTGAAGATCTGGTGTCTAACTTCACTATGTCACTAACAATCCCTTGAGTCAAGAGATGCTCCCCTGCCTGGGCCTTGGCTTCCTGTTCTCAACATAGGTAACCCCGGGATCTCTCTCTATACAAGGCAGGGTCTCTAGGCCACCATGTTGTCCCTTTTCTTCCTGCAGAGCTGAATGCACTCCAGGAGGAACTGAAGCCTTTTGGCCTAGTTGTGTTGGGTTTTCCATGCAACCAGTTTGGAAAGCAAGAACCAGGACAGAACTCAGAGATTCTTCCTGCGCTCAAGTAAGTGCCTGCATAGACCCAGCAGGAGACCCCGGTTACCTTTGCTCCTTCTCCAAAGGTCCTTCTATGTCAGGAACTTTCTGGGTAGGTGACGGATTAGTAGATTCAGGGCGTCTGCAAGCTTATTTTAACTTTAGCTTGCCCTGTTGGGAGTCTGACAATGTCCAGAAATTCTTAATTCTTTCTCCACCCCTGGCTATGACCTAGGCAGATGGTGGGGAGCAGAGGTAAAGAAGGGTTGGAGGAATGGAGACAGGTTGAAGAACAGGGAAAAATAAAGAGAATCAGGAGCCCAAAGTAAAAAAAAAAAAAAAAAAAAAAAAGCATTCTTTCTCCTCCCATCTACTGTATTTCAGTCTCTTTCTACCCTTTCCTATTATTTCACATCTTGTTGTCCCAAAACAACTTATATGCTTGAGCTTCCTGGGAACATTTGATTCATTGCAGGTATGTCCGTCCAGGCAAAGGGTTTGTGCCTAATTTCCAGCTTTTTGAGAAAGGGGATGTGAATGGTGGAAAAGAACAGAATGTCTTCACCTTCTTGAAGGTAAATGAATTACTGCGGTAAGGCTCTTCCTCTTGCCTAATATTCCCAGTCTAGAGTTAGTGTGGTGGAAAAGGACACCGTGGCTCTTGCCTGGAAGTGAACTTGATCTTTTTGGAGGAATTCCCTAGATTAGCATAGGAATGTGGGCTTAGCCTCTTAGTACCTATGGAGCTTGGGTTATGCGTAGTGAAGACAGTTTTATGGAGTGGCAGCTTTACTAGGACTACCCTCTTTTGGTCATTGGCATCCATTCATTCAAGGTACATTTATTAAGTACCGGTTATCTATAAGGTAGGCTACATAAGGGTATTAAATGAATACAGTACTGTTCCTACCCTTAATGAATTCATATTGAAAATGGAGACATAGAAATAATGCAGAAAGTTATCATTTATTAAACACTAATTTTTATGCTAGAACTAAAAGGATCCTGAAGATCACTAATTGTTCTTTTTTAAAATATTTATTTATTTATTTGAAAGGCAGAATTGCAGAGAGACAGAGGCAGAGGCAGAGAGAGGTCTTCCAACTGCTGACTCACTCCCCAAATGGCCCCAATGGCTGGAGCTGGGCCAATCTGAAGCCAGGAGTCAGGAACTTCCTTGGGCTAGCTGGATCAGAAGTGGAGCAACCAAGTCTCGAACCGATGCCCATGTGAGATGGCACTATATGAGATGGCAGAACTGCAGGCAGCAGCTTTATATGCTACTCCAGTGCCAGCCCTGGGTGAATTGTTCTTAAATGCTGGAATTTGTATTGGAATTATCCTAGGTTAAAATTTTTATTTTATCCTCAGTAAATTGAAGAACATAGGTCAGTATCAGGAAGGTTTTATAAACATAACTTGTCTGAATTATTCTACTACCCTTTATTCTAAGATGACCCACATGTAGTTTATTCTTACAAGGCTACTTAAAAAATGAAGTGATGAAATGATGGTGTTTCAGTTTTCTTCTTACTTGGTAAAATTTGTATTAGTAACTCTGTCTTGGTTTCGAATGATATTTAATGAAATGTAACTGGCCCATGGACCCCTAAGACCTAGGAAAACACATTCTAACCTATGTCATTCACCTTGCAGGAAAGGAATGTAGAAGATTAAGAGGTGACATATCTTAGTCATGTCATCATGATTTTGTGATGAGGTCATGGGAAGAAGGAAAAAGAGGGAGCAGACTTTTGCTGTAAAATCTGTGGCACTCTTGGTAGTTGGCATGGTGATGATTCAGAGAATGCACGGGGTTCTTAGGAATGACAGGAAATTAAAGTATCTATGTAAGGAGGGTAGGAGTAGGTTATTGGTGAATGAAAGTAGCCTGGGTCATCCAAGAGCAGTCATGATGCTCTCGTTTGTCTTTTCCATCTCTCTGTTTCAGCACTCCTGTCCTCACCCTTCTGGGATTTTGGGCTCCTTAAGACATATCTCCTGGGAACCCATAGAAGTCCATGACATCCGTTGGAACTTTGAAAAGTTCCTGGTGGGGCCTGATGGAGTCCCTGTCATGCGTTGGTTCCACCTGGCTGAAGTCAGCACCGTCAAGTCAGACATCCTGGCCTACCTGAAGCAATCCAAACCCAAATAGGAAAGTGGAGTTGGAGGCAACCAAACACCTGAAGACCTGTTCCAAGGACAACAACAACAAAATCCAGCTTCTCGCCACATTTTTTTCCCTACACGGCATCTGCTTGACTAAATGATCTCCATTCTGCCAAAGTTTCTGCTCTCCAGCAAGTGTTTATATTAAGAAGGTTGCTACTGCTCCTCCCAGGTAAAGAATAAAAGAATGGAAACCCTAAATTCTTAGACCTCCGTTACAGATTGAGTCATTCATACTCATCATCCTTCCACAGGAATGGTTCATTCTGCTGTCATAACCAGAAAAAATGTCCTCCTTGGCTTTCCACCCCAGAAGTACAGGAATAGTGATGGGGTTATAGTCACATGTTTTACTTTCTAACATGTTTTGTCCCCTTGGACAAATACGGACTGTCAGTTTCCTGCTCTTTTTGGATGTCTTCATCCATGAAGACTTCACACACACCCCCCCGCCCAACCTGTCATTTGCCCACAGGAACCCTAAGGTAGAGTGGGACCAAGAACATCACCTCCCATGAACGGTGGGTATTTCCAGGCTGGTGGGACCCAGAGCCTCTCTGTATTGCTCCACATCAACCATCTTATTGTCTAATCTTTACTACAGTTAGGTTAGGAGACCTGGGCAGGAATGCCCTTTATCTTTCAAAGGGTAGGATTTTCCCCTCCCAACCCTAGATCCATCAACTTTAGAACCAGCCCTGTCACTGTCGCCAATAAAATGCGTTGTGCAGCATCTAAGAGCTCCGTGGTGGTCTTTAAATCCTGTCTGGTACTTGCACACTCTATTTCTCCCCTCTTGCTCCCTCTCTCACAGCTGGTATATTGCCCACCTGACTTCTTTTACATGCCCACATGTTTGAAAGGTTGTCACCGCAGGGCTCCTAAGCTCAACCCAAGTGTGCCCCTGTCTGGGGGAGCCTACATCAAATGACCAGTCCCTGAGGAGTGTAAGGGTCAAGTCCAGAGCTTCCCAGACGACCGCAGAGACTCCTCCCAAAGGCTGGGCTGCCCCTTTTGGGGGCTGGCACTGCAGCTTGCTTTTTCCCTCTGACAAATCTTGCATCTCTTCTTTGTCCCTTCCGCCCAGGTGTGGATTCTCAGGTAATGTTCTAGAAAGCTTTCTGAACACCAATCTCCATTTTAGAGTTGCTTTCCAGGGAACTCAACCTGCAATTGTTGGTGCCAAAAATGACCTGAAAAAGAAGATGCTAAGATGACATTTTGGAAACTCACTAACAACCTGATGGTGGGGGGTGGGGCACACACAGCCATTGGAGCAAAGTAGCAGAATGATTATAGAACTGTCTTTAAACCTGAACTAGCATGGTAGACGGATGGAAGGATACCCACTAGCAAATGGGGCACAGTATATGCCTGAGAAACATGGGGGCAGGTGAAAATTATAAGGTAATAGAATTGGATGCTCCCTGATAGAGGGAGCTGATACTTTGGAGAGCAGCTCTGGCCATTGCGGTCAATTGGGGAGTGAATCAGCAGATGGAAGACCTCTCTCTCTCTCTCTCTCTCTTGCTCACTGTATAATTCTTTCAAATAAGTAAATCTTTGAAAGAAAGAAAGAAGAAAAGAAAGAAAGAAAGAAAGAAAGAAAGAAAGAAAGAAAGAAAGAAAGAAAGAGTAGAGCTCCAAAGAAAGTTAAATTCCCAACATAGAATTCTGTGTCAGATTCATGGCTTGATTGCTAAATAGAACCTTGAGACATTGGATGAAGATTTCTGATGCATTAGAATAGCCACATCCTCCAGGCCTCTTGAAGCTTTTAGAAATGGCCCCTCCCTCCTTATTAAGGGGTAGCATATCCTTCTTGGTTGATGACAACAACTCTGCCCTAACAAATATTGTGTCCTGTCACCACTCAGCATCTGAGGGTGAGATTCTAAGGGTTCTTGAACAAGGGGAGTGAAGCAGAGTTAGATAAGGAGAGTCATTGATTTGGGAGCATTTTCCTTAAATATAAAATTCTTACTGTCAACACAATATACTGAGGCTGCTTCCTGCTTCAAAAAAGGAAAAAACTCTTGCTAATGTAGCAGAAATTCCTGGCATATTATAGATTATTGAAATAAGGTATCAATGGCTCGCCATTTTATTCGTATTATTTAATACTTTTAACACAATGCTTTACAATACCTAATCTTTACCTGCAAGCTTTCATAGAGGGGAAAAAAAAAACCTCTAAAATGATTATAAAAAAGTGAACAATGGATTTCTCAAGATGACACATTAGAAAATGTTCAAATAATTGTCTAGTATTACTGCTTTTACTTAGCTTGTGTTCCAACTACACGTGTAAAACAGTGGTTGTTCTGAAGAAAATACAATCTCTTCGGATATTTCAAGGTAGCAAAGTATTTTGAAAAAACAAAGCAGGGAGTGACTGGGTTGGAGCCAGAGGGAGCGTTTGAAGAAGGGAGGTCCGCGGAGCTCCGGGCGGGGGCGCTCCAGTGAATTCAAAGCTTCGGAAGACAGGCGCCTGAGAGGAGCGGCAGCCCTGAGGGTCACGCAGCCTTTTCAGCTTGCTCCGGATGTGCAACCAACACGCCTCCTTTTCATTCAAACGCTTTCAAATAATCTGAATTGAGGAGAAAAGTCTGAGGCAAATCAAAATCCCCGATTGCAACCTTCGATCCCTGGAGCACTTGGGTGTTGTGAGCGGGAAGGCTGGGGTCGGCTGATTCGGGGTTCTGTTAATTGCTGCTTTTAATCGCGCCCAGGCGAGCCTTGTATCAGAGGGTGTGTTTTTGTTGGTAATATATAATAACTTAAACAGGATTTTTGACAAAACTATGTACTGGTTATCTGTAAAATCTTTATGTACATGTCCCCAAGCCTTTCAAACGTTGTGGCTCCAGTGGCGCAATCGGTTAGCGCGCGGTACTTATAAGACAGTACGCTTGTGAGCGATGCCGAGGTTGTGAGTTCGATCCTCACCTGGAGCAGTTTTACTGCTCCCGCTCACGTGAGCTTAGAGAGAGAGCCTAAGTTTCTACACCTGCATAGGAAGATGCCCTGTGGTAACACCACGGTGCCCGGAAACCAGCTTGCCATTTGTGTTAAAATTCCTTGCTGAAAGTCACGGGTAGCAGGTTCCCTACTGTTCCTTTTCGCTGCCCGCCTTCTTCCAATACCTCACAAGTGTTTGGCAGTTGCTGAAGCAGACGTTCGTAGTATTCAGTTCAGTAAGGAGCTGACCGTCTCAGTCGCAGGCCCAGTATTCAGGACTTTTAAAAATTAGTGAAAAAATAATCCTGGCTGCTTTGTTGCTCCTGTGAAATGTGGGGATCTTGGTTTTTGTAAGTGTTTCTGTGCTTCGATCTGCTTTTCTTACCTCGATTTCTTTGCTTCTCTGGACTTCTGGGATCCTTTTGGCTCTGTGGATGTGACAGACACCTGGGTATTGTGTCTCAGAAAACAAACTGAACGTTCCAGCCTTGGAGTTGATTGGGAAGCCTTAGTGTGAGCGATCCCCTCGGGATCTTAAATGTGCTCTGAGACACATTAGGGAGACACATGGAGGACTTTTCCTCTTTACCAAGGATTCAAGACCCCCAGCTGTACAATTTACTTACCAAGATATACAACAGACATATCAAGAGAAGCTATTCACGGTGTTGATTGAAGTAAATCATTGATTGAGTGATGGCCACAAATGCCTGCCCTGCCTGAATGCTCCTCATTTGTAATGTGCTTTGGTGAAAAGTGTCCATCAAGAGGTGGAGCCCATTTCCCTGCATGTTGTGTGTGGTGACATCACTTCTTGTTTTGGACCATGGTTTTGTGGAAGTGATGTTGGGGGAGTTCAAAGATGAGACCCCAAGGAGCCTTGTGACTTTCCATCCTGCCACTTTGTAACCTTGAGACTACCACACAAAGAACCCCCCATGTAACCTAAAAGGGTGGAAGACCACATGGAGAGAGAGAGACCCATCTAGCTTTCCCCAGCAGCGCAGCCATTCTAGCTCACATGTGAATAAGACCATCTTGGACCATCTAGTCCTAACCAAGCTGCCAGATGGCTGTAATCACATGAGTGACTCCAGACAAAGTTAGGGAAAGAATGTCCTAGATAAACAGAGCTCAAATTGTTGACCTGCAGAATTGTAACCAGAAGATACAGTTGTTTTAAGCCACTAAATTCCAGTGAGGTTTGTGACATAGATATTAATATGGATGTAAGCATTTAGCACAGTTCTAAGCAAAATGAAAAAGCTTGAGCTAACTTAGCAGTTTGTAACTTTTGTAGATTTTCTCATTATCCCAAGTATGAACTCTTCTCTACCCTTGTCACAGCCTGGAGTCTCCAGAATTTGGGGGAATTCTGAGCTATTCAATTTAACCCTGGAGTAAGTTTCTGATTCTTTGAGTCCTTGCACTAGGCTCAAGCACCTGCTCTAAAAGACTCAAGATTTTCTGCTCTCTAGACTGAGTAAATGCATGAATGAGAAGTCAAGACCAGGTTCCTTGCCTGATTTTGCAAGCTAATTAGACTACAGGGCCCATAGTGCTTTCTAGTTGCATCTTCCCAGTGCTAGGTGTCTTTCTGATAAGTAAACTCGTTTCCTCCGTGACAGAGAGAGGAGTTGGGTATCTATGCTGAGAAATATTTATGTATATAACTTTGAGTAGTTTATAGATGTCAGGCACCTGGGAGATTGCTGCCAGTTTGCATAACATTTTTCCAAAAAGCTTCCATAACAGAGAATGGTTATGGGTAGCAGTTGCAGTGTCTAGAAGTTGGATATATATAGTTCTTTTTCCCAATGCTCCTGAGCACCATCCTAGTGAGTACCCACTAAGATACCAGGACTAGGCCAAATTTGTTTTTGCTTTGGGCTCTAAACTCAGTCTGAACAGAAATCATCATGTTTATTTTATTTTAAAATATTGAGTTTATAGAAGAAGCCATTGAAACTAACAGAATAGTGTCATAAATTATGAGAGAAAAAAATTTTCTGTCTGGTTTTCTGTGCTTAACCAAACTGTCAATCAAAAGTGAGTGTGTTTTAAAGCCATTTACAGAGAGAAGCAACCTCTCTTAGAAAACCTAAAGATTTTTCTCCACCATAATGGCACAAGACCAAAAAAAGTAAGATATGGAGATCCAAAAATAGGAAGAAGACACCGTACACCTCCAGGATGCAGAAATAAAAGCTCCAGAAAGTCACCTGTGTTACATTCTTAGACATCAATCAGGCCAGACTCAAGCAAGATAATAACTCTATAGAGGAGTTCACTAAGAAAAAGTATTTATCATATTGAGAGTTGTTTACATTCTTTGAAAATCAGTTGAGAATGAATTGGTTATAGGGTCATAGAAAATAAAGAAAAAGTACAAGGCAATTAATAACTTGGCAGAAAACTAAAAAGTATGTAGGATGGGTGGTAGTGGTGGGAGATGTGGGTTAAGCCTCCTCTTAGTATGCTGCATCCCATTTTGTAGCACCTATAATCAAATCTCACGTCTGCCTCCAATCTGCCTTCCTGATAATGCGCAGATGATGGCTGAAGTATTTGGGTCCTTTTCATCCATGTTAGAGACCTGAATGGAGTTCCTGGCTCCTAATTTTGGCTTGGCCCAGCCCTGGCTATTGTGGGCATTTGAAGGAATAAATCTGCAAATGGAAGATCTCCCTCTCTTTCTGTCTCACCTCCTCTTTCTGTCACTCTACCTTTAAAATAAATAAATCTATAAAAAATAAAAGTGCTATGAATTGGTTATGTTTTAAATATGCCTCTCAAGGGCTTATGTACTGGAAGCTTGGTCCTCAGTGTGGCAGTGTTGAGGCCATCAAACCTTTGTGAGATAGGGACTAGTCATAGGTAACTAGGTCATTGAGGGCATCACCCTTGGAAGGGATTCAGAGAAGAGTAAGTTGTTACAAAAATATGACTGATCCCTAAGAGGCTTCCAATGTTGCCATGTGATCCCTCCCTCTTGTCAGTGTATGCCATTATGCCAACTGCCATGCTGTGATGTAGCCAGGAGGGCCCTCACTAAAGGCTGAGTGGATGGAGTTGCCTGATCCTGGACTTCCAACTGCTAAAACTATGAACTAAATAACTGTTTTCTTTAAAAAGTACCCAGCCTCAGGTACTTTGTAAAAGCAACAGAAAATGAACTGGTATATTAAGTATCTGTAAAAGGTCCTGAGGGCACACAGCAAATAAAGGAATCTCTGCTCAAGAAAATCCACTAAAATTAACCCGTGGTATATGAGCCAAGTTATGGTCTGAGTGTGTCCCCCAAAATCCATGGGTTGAAGTTTAATTGCCAATGTGATATCATTAAGAAGCCATTAGGACATGTTGAAATGACCATGTAAAAGGAGGTACCAGGGAGCTCTTTACCCCTTCTGCCCTAATGACGTGTGTGGACACAGCAAGAGGTATCATCTATAAAGCAGAGAACAAGCCTTCACCAGGCCCGGAATCTGTCAATGCCTCAGTCTTGGATTTCTCACTTTTCAGAACCGTAACAAATGTATTTCTATTTTTTATAAGTTACCCAGTCTGAGATGCTTTGTGATAGGAGTCTGAACAGACTAAGACAATCAGGACTGCTTGCTCTCTCACCTCCTCCCTGCTCAGGGAGACAGAAATGCCACTGCAGACTAGTGCAATGAAGAACACAAATGGATCTGAGATCCCAGTGTAAAAGATGCACACATGCATGAATTAGAAGAAAACACAACATCTAGGAATGGAGAGACATTATTTAACCGATGCTCGAAATCCAAAAGCAACAAAACATGATAAATCTGGGAGCAGCATTTAGTCTAGCAGTTCAAACATCTGAGCCCCATATTGGAGTGCCCGAGTTCCATTCCCAGTTCTGGCTCCTGGCTCCAGCTTCCTGCCAATGCAGACCTTGGGAGGCAGTGGTGATGGTTCAAGTAGCTGGGTTCCTACTGTCCATGTGAGAGACATAGATTGAGTTCCTGGCTCCTGTTTTGACGCTGGCCCATCTCTGGCCATTCTTGCAGGCATTGAGGGAGTGAACCAGTAAATGAGGGCTCGCTCTCTCTCTCCCCATCAGGCCCATCTCAAATTTTTTAAAATTAAAGCAAAACAGCATGGGATAAGGGCATCTTAACTGCTAAGCTAAACATCTGTAGGTTTGGTATCTGACTACAGTTCCTGACTTAAACTTCCTGCTAATGCAGACCCTGGGAGGCAACAGCGATGGCTCAGGCAACAGCGATTCCCTTGGTACCACCCGCGCAGGATATCTGGATTGATTTCCCTGCCCCTAGCTTCAGCCGGGCCCAACCCAGGAAACTGCTGCATTTGAAGAGTGAAGCAGTGAAAGGGGGCGCGTGCTCTCTTTCTCTCCCTCTCTCCCCCAAGTTAAAAAAAAAAAAAAAGTCTTAAAAAGAGTCCATGCTGTGTTATCCCACTGACATAAAACTAAAAACTACAAACATGTCATTTATAAAAATTGCAAATCAGTGGCTGGGGGCGGGGAGCAGCGATTACAAAAGCACTGGAGGAAACTTCTAGAGGTGGTGTCTATGTCATTATCTTCCTTGTACTGACGGTCTCACTATGCACATATACAGTCATAGATCATACAAATGTCAAATGTATGCAGTTTATTGTATGGCAATTGTGCCTTTAATAAAACTATTTGCAGCGCACACTACCTGGGGAAGAATCTCATTATGGCGCTCTGCAAGAGGAATTGTGGGTCCTTTGCCGCTTAATTCGTGTCTCAGCAGATTTTTTTTTTTTATTGAATACATTAAAAGTTCCAGATAAGCAACGGCACATGGGATTTTCTCAATAGGAAGATGTTTCGCAACCAATTGAATAGCTCACCGTCTAAGGCTATTCGTAGTAGCTATTCCTCCTCGAATCTAATGTGGTAGGTCATGTTGTTCTAATAAGGCGTCCGTTTCACCTAAATATTCAAATGCACCTGGTCAGAACCTTTCCACTTTGGGAGAAGCGGCTTCCTCTTCGTCCTGAGCTGCGATCGGTCCCTGTTGGAACCTGGGTCCCTCGGATTTTGCGGGCAGCCGCGAAGTGCAGAGCACCCGGTGGCCGGCGGCATGCGCTGGAGTCAAAGCCAGGAGTGGGCTTCACCGCCCTGGTTTCTCACGCGCCTCCAGAATGCAGGAAGATTTCCTTTCCAAAGGGGGCGACATTTAACCTGACTTCAGACAGAGACCTGAGGACATAGACGTTTTGGTTGTGTTTACGGCTCAGAGGGTTAGCTGAGCGCCCACGGTGGGCTAACGGAAGAGTGAGGGTCGCCGCGTAGCCAGACCACTGCCTAACAGGAGTGCCCAGGCGTCCACTCTCGCCTGGAAGAGGATCCAGGAGGACAAGAACCAGGGCTCAGGATCTGCCATCCGAACCCACCCGGGTCCCCACACACCTGTGCGCTTGCGTGACCTACTTAGCCATGCCCAAGAGGCCAAAACGCAGAAGTCCTGCGATCACCCCTCGCTGCGCTGTCCCACCTAAGGGCTCTTCCTGAAACCAATCACCCCTCTTTCTACGGACAGGGCGGCGCCGCTCAGGTCCTCCCAGTGTTCTAAGGGAGGAACGGCGATGCTTGGAAAATGGAAGAGAGAAGTGAAAAATGGGATTGCAACCACGAAGGGATTCGAACCCTCAATCTTCTGATCCGAAGTCAGACGCCTTATCCATTAGGCCACGTGGTCCTACAGCTTGAGAGTGGAGAAAACATATAACAGGTGTCCAGAGTCCGGGCTGGGGACCGCTCAGACGTCATCTGGCGTTAACCTCACCATCAAAACAAGCGCCAAGTTTTCCACAGGCGCCCCACGGAGCCGCTCATCTCTGCCATCACCGACCCACGCTCAGTTCGCCGTCAGAGCTGAGACGCTCCGGGAATGAATGAAATGAAAATCACCATGGGGGGGGGGGGGGGGACAAGAAGGACCCCCACCCACACTTTGTGCGACCCTCTGGGCTCCACGGCCCCCGTTCGCGTCGGTCAGACTGAGGCGTCTTCTCGGGCCCGCGCCAGCCTGGACACCAAGGGGTCCCGGGCGTGCTGCGCGCCCTCCAGGTAAACCTTCGCCCCGGCGCGGGAGCGCGCCGCTCACCGAGCGCCCGGGGACGCCTGCCACCCGTGCGAGCCGCCGGGCGGGGATCGCGTGTGTTCTCTCCAGCCCTGTCTTCCCCACCCACCCTGACGTCCCGAGCCTGAGGAGCGGCGGGAACGCGGCGCGCGCGAGGTGCGACCCTGGCACCCACGCCACCTCCCCGACTGGTCCCTGAGAACCGGGCGCTCGTGGCCAGGTGGGCGCAGGGGCTGAAGCACGCTTCCACTGCTTTCCCAGGCCATTAGCGCGGCGCTGGATCTGAATGTTGTGGCTTAACCCGCTGCATCACCCCTATAATGTAATTTAAATTCATTGTTTCCACATCGCTATTATGTCTGGGTAATCTCTCCGTGGTTCAAAGTGGACTTTCGAAGGCCCTTTCTAGCGTTGTTTTTATGGATGGGCCAGGACCTGACCCCCAGACTCAAGCAGATATTCAAACTTTGAAATCTTCAGAGTGGAGACTTGCTCTAACTGTGACCTCTGGCAGGTGGGCCTGACCAGAGTGCTTCCTAGCAGAGGAATGCGGGAAACCCGTTTGATTTAAATTTTCACATTGTGCAAAATCCGCCACACCAGTCTACATTCTGCCTTAGAAGGCAGTTCTTGCAGAAGCCTGCTCATGCAACCTGCGTGTTTCCAGTGTCTCTCTCTCTCTCTACCACCTGGCAACCATGTGGTCACTCTTCTGCTAGTGGTCCATGGCCAGCTGCCACAGTGGGGTCACCTGATCTCACACTGGGAACCTCCAGACCTTAAGCAAAATGAAGGCTTCCTTCCCCAAGAAGTTCCTCTCAGTTACTTAGCTAAGGTAACCAAAGCTCCCTAACACAACTGCATTCCTGTTTCTTCCTTTAATTCTGTTACTATTTACCTTATGTATGTGTACATATACATTTATAATCACTATATCTGCTTCATAGATTGATTCCTTTATCATACTATAGTCATTTTCTTTGTGTTTCTGACAAGTTTTGCTGGTCTATTTCATCTGCTTTTCTTGGCTACCATTTTGTCCTGAGTACCGATTTCTATCCCTTCCCTTTAGTCTACTTGTGTCCTTAAAGCTAAAAGTGAATCTCTTGGAGATAGTGTATTACTGAATCTTGTTTGTTTGTTTTTTCAATCAATTCTGCTATTCTGTGTTTACTAGAAATTTTGATCTCCTTACATTTAAAGTGATTATTGATAGACAAAGTAAATTGACTATTGATAGATATTGTCATTTTGTCAACTTTTCTATCTTGTGTTTTCTTTGTTCCTTTCTTCCTCTTTCTGTCTACCTTTGTGATTTGTTGATTTTTTTATTCCTTTCTCTTTATGTTTTGCATATCAGAGTTTTTTTCTTAATGGTTACTGTCAGATTTCCACAAAATATCTCATAAACATCTTGTATTATGGTATATGTTAAGTTGATGGCAACTTAAATGGCATACAAATACTCTACACTTTTACCTGATTGCTTATTTAATGCTATTGAGTCATTCTTTACATCTCATATTGTGTACCTGTCAGCAAATTGCAGCTATAGGTTTACTTTGGAATTCATTAAGCAAACCTTGGACTTTCCATTCTCCTAGCATTTGTCACTGTTTTGGCGGGGTGGGGGGGGGAGCGATGTTATGCATTGTAAGGAAGGGGAGAAACATTCTGATATTACCAACTGGCTCTCTGGGTAGCACCCAAAATGCTATGATGCAAAACATGTCTTATTGGCCTCTAGCGTTTTGGCCTGCTCTTGGAGAAAAGTAACCCGAAGGGAAAGGATCCCAGATATGAGCACAAGTGCCTAAGAAAAAACTTCCCATAGCCTTGTCCTTATTATGCATGAGATGATTAACAATATATTTATTTTATTATTCTGTAACCTTTCATATTCTTTTAGGCCACATTTTCTGCTTTCCTAAATATATATACCCTCACAAATAATAGTTTGGTCTTTGTGTTTTTCAAGGTATAGAGGTGAAGTCATGCCAGTGTGATCATTGAGTTGCTGTTTTTCATTGAACATTATTTTGAGAAATAAATCTTACCTTGTGTTCTTACTATCAATGATGCTGTTTTAAGTTGAATTATTATTATTTGAAGGGAAATTCCCATGCGTTAAAAGAAAAGCAACTCTGCGGAGAACCACGCAGCCTCTGCCTGTGCGGCGTGGGGGGCCCGCAGGGGAGGCTCAGCGCGCAGTGTGCAGCCAGTTTCCGCCAGTCACCGCCGCCTCCCAAGGTCGAACCCTTGGCTCCCAAGTCTCTTACAGCTGGTCAACCAATAATTAACGACGTATCATCAGAGCGAGGACTAAAACCACCAATCAGGAAGCAGGCTTCTACGAGCCAGGGTACAGGATTGGCCCTTCCCCAAAGACCGCAAAGCTCTCCCCAAAGTTCCAGGCTCACTGGAGTGGACGGACAAGTGTTAATTTCCAGGGACACCGGCTTCCTTCCGACCCCGAGTGAGGGCAGGAAACAGGGAGACACGTCCCTAATCAGAGGCGTCCGTCGTTAATTCGTTCAAGGACTTGCTTATGCATGCAACAAGCGCAAGCGAGCCGCTCGCTGGTGCCAAGCACGACCAAAGCGCAGGATGACGAGCCTGGGTGTCCCCAGCGACGGGCAGGGGAGGACGCCGACTGTGCTCTTCCTCATCCTCAGCACCCAAGCGCTCAGTGTCTTCAAAACGCCCTGCATGTCACAATCGCCCAGCGGCCTAGGAGTCTATTGAATCTCTCTGTTAGTCATAAAGTCTTACTTCTAGAAAAACTGCAGAAGTAGTAGTAATTTTCCCTGTTCTTAAGTCCGGGCCGCAGCAGTCCCCGCCCTCGGCAGCCACCGGGCAGTCATAATTTGGGGACCTTTCGCCTGCTCCATTCCCCCGCGCTGCTCAGGCCCCGAACGCTCCAAAGCTGGGGCGCGAGGCCACGGGCTGGACGCCAGGAGGAGCCACCCCAGGACACCCGCCCTCTCTAGGGTGGATAGGGTGGAGGCTGGCTGAACTGTGCTAGGACGCACCTTTGCAAGTTTACATGCCTCTCCCCACCCCCCACTCCCCACCCCCCATCCCCATAGAAAACAGAGTGATGCAGGGGTTTAACCTTATTTCTTAATTTTTTCCCGTAAGGGAGGAGGATGGGAGAGGCAAGTGCTGTTGCACACTTAGGACGCCAAAGAAATATTCATTAAAAACAAGTGCTGTATTACAAACAGGCCCCACTGGGACTCGAACCCAGGATCTCCTGTTTACAAGACAGGTGCTTTAACCAACTAAGCCACGGAGCCAATCAGGAAGTGAGTTTTCAAAAACCAGTTTTATTGAATTAATATATGCCAGCGGTCCTGTTCATGCTTAAAATATTTTTAACATGCTGTCATTTTGAAATGATTTACTATGTGTCCAACTTCAACTTCTCTCCTGTTGTGTATGTGCTTGGAAGATTTCGGAGTTATCTGTCTGTTGAAATGTTTATAATCTCAGCGCCTCTTGGCCAGCAGAACAGGGGCACAGAGGTCCTGATTTCTCTGAATGCCTTCTTTTCCTGGTTTCCTGAGGTTGCTGTGGAGAAGTTGGGATTCTTAGACAAAGCACTGGCTGACTCCAATGATCTTTGGAAGAATCTTGCCTTTTGAGTTCTGAACCCCAGTGTGGGAGTACAGGGGGCCAGAAATGTGTAGATACCTGTGAACTGACATTCAGGGACACATGCTCTCTCTTTTATCTTCTCCCCTTGAACTCTGGGAAAATTTGACCGATTATTTATTTAAGGCCTAATGTATCATTTTGATTTTTAAAATCATTCTTCTACTCCAGAAAAGTGACCCCTTACTCAAGTCACCTGAAGTATAAGAAGGCACTATTTTAGAAGCAGAATTAGGTCATACCTGTGGGACAAGCTATAAACCAAGTTCTCTCCCAAACACATATACTACACATCTGTTTAAAAGCAAAAACACAAGGAATCTTTCAAGTGATCCCCAGTGGGAGCCTGAGAAATGTTGATAGAGAAGAAAAAGGACATTGTAACCCAAGTAGTGTCTCTTCGTTTCTGCCCAAAAGGTACAAGTCAATTCTGCTCATATTTCATTGTCCAAAATGATCATGGACCAAACCCGATGTCTGTGGGATTGGGTGTGTGTGTGTCTGTAACCTGACCCAAGGAAGAGAAAATAAATACTTTGAACAATAGCAATACTCTACTACAACTACCCTACAGTGTTGTTTCTCATTTGCAAAACTCATGGTGTTTTGTTATTTCTTTTATATGTTCATTTCTCTATTCAGTTTTGCTGCATTTATGATTGTAGTCTGGAAAGTAAAGATATCAATTTTGTAAGTGTTATGCTAGGCTAGGGTGTGTGCACTGTGGAAATCTACTCAAAATAATCTATTGTTGGTGTGTATGTGGGCTGAGAAGAAGAAGAAAGGACAAAAGATGAAACGGCAGTCCACCAGGAGGAATAAAATCAAGAACGTTCACGAGAGCATTCCTCTGTACACTCAAATGCATCGCCATCTGAAACTTTCTATGAAAACTTTGAATACAGCCAACAGCAGCCTTGGTCATTAGTCCTGTCCCTTGTGCACTGCCCTCCCTGCTGACAGATCCTCAAGTCTTGCTACTCTGTGTGCAGACAGGGACCGTTGGCAACTTCCGGGAGCTTGTTAGAAATGCAAAGTCATGAACTTCATCCAGACCAACAGAATCCGAATCTGAATCTGATTTGTATGTGCATTTGCAGTGAAGAGGCACTGCCCTAGAAGAGAGATTCTCCACAGAGATGTTTGAGCGCTAACATCTGGATAGGAAGTTGGCATAAAAGACAGGGATTTCTAGGAAAGGGGCATACATTCAACAAACGGTATTTAAATTCTTGTTGAGTGCTTAGTGAATGACACTGCTGCAAAAGGAAAGTGAATACAAGAGGCTGCTTTTACTGAGAATAGGAGAACACTTCAAAAAAATTGTGCAAATGGAATTAAAAGATAAGTTTATTTTAGCACAAAAATGTATGAAATCCATGCATTCCTTTTTTCATAATGCACATTTTCCCTGAACTTTTTGAAGACCCTTCATAGCTGGCCTTTGTAACTACTGAAACCTAAGAGCCTAGTGCTGTCAAGAACTTTCTATTATATCTGCTTCCTTCTACAGGTTGATTTCTCTCTCACTGTATTTTCTCTTTTTGGTACTCTTTCTGGAATACCTGTCTTTAAATAGAAGAAAAGTTCTCTAGTTTTAGCTCTTGGCTTAAGCCAATACATTAAAATGTGTCTTGATCCTTTTATTTATCACATGTCCAAAACTCTTTGAAAAGGTAGTCATAGCCTCATTTATATCAGGTGTACAACTTGGATCAATCCACTCTGGTGAGGTCAGTGTGTTGGATACATCAGGGTACTTGCCAAAGTGTCCTCTTTGATGTGGGCAGGATAGGAAGGAAGGATAAAGGGTTCCCAGGAGAAAGACAGAAATGTTGCTGGGCAGACTGTGTGCTCACTTTAAACTCTCATCTGACCGGCCTTCATCTCACCAAGGATTTTTATGATTAACAATTACTCTCACACATATCTTATATCCCTTGGCTGCTACTAAATCACTGCTACCCTCTTCTTCTTGCTGAGAGAAAATGATTTTAGATAGGAAAATGACAGTTTGGAAACACCGCCCCCCCATTCAAGAGATTTCAACCAGAAATTAATTTGCATTTAAATCTTTTTTACAAAACACATTCTCAGAAAAAAAAAAAAAGCAAATTTTCTCTGTATAAACTCTTAAAAGTCATAGAATTAGTAAAGGCCTTATGCAATTATAATTGGGTCAGTCATAATGATGGATTGGTTGTAAATTCAATTTAACACGAGTAGAACAGAAAACAAATCATGTAATATGTGTTCTTTGAATCAGCAAGCAAATATTTGATACTCAGAATGGTTGCTAATTGTGTAATGCTTTGGAATTTTCACAAGCTTTCTAAGTATACTGAAGGAGACATTATGGAAATTATTGTTTAGGATTCACTGTGGATAGCACAGCCACATTATAGAAGGGAACTATTCTTAACAGGCATTCCTGTAGAACCTGGCCCCAGATTCTTCTGTCTCTGAAATATCCCAAGGAGAAAGTCAATCCAAAAGTTTTGAAAAGCCAGGGATTGACTGCACCACTAACATCACTCAGGTCATCTCTGCCCTCCTCCTTCTGTCACAGAAGTCTCCCCCTGATTTCCCCTTTCACTTTGGTTGTTTCTGAGCTTCTCACTAACGGAGCTGAGGGAGAAGAGCTCTTCCCACCACGAGGCTAGTGCAGTGCAGAGGACCCCGGGTGTAAATTCATGCAGGCCACATGGCCCCTCAGCTGTCCTCTCTCCTGCTTCCCCAAATTCAGACACAATCATGACAGTAAACTTTGTCAGGCTAGGATTAATCCAGACTTCAAAACACATACACACACAAACACACAAGGTGGCAGTGTAAATTGGTTAGCTCTCTTCTAAATAAACCTTAGAATTCTGTTTTTTTCTTTTCTTTTTTTTTTTTTTTTCATGAGGAACTTGCAATAGTTCTTCAAGACATCTTTAGGAGTCTTGCAGATGAGACACAGAGAGAGATTACTCTTTTTCACCTACCCTCAACAGCTATAAATGCCCACAGCTTTTTACTGAGAGTTCCTCTGTTTGGTGGACAATTTTCCTGAGGAGGGCACTAGCAGAGGGCTCAGATTTAATTACATTTCTTGTTTTCACCTGGCCTACAGGAGACTTGCAAATCTTTATTGTGAGAAAACTCTAATTGTGAGAAAGCAAACTGATGTACTCAAAGTCTAACCATCTTCCCACAACCCTTTTTTCCTGATCAGCTGGGCAGAGAGCAGATGAACAAGCATGCTGCCCAATTAACACCCGATCTATACATGAAATGTAAACTTCCACTTCTCAGTGTATCTCCAATTGCTGCAAGTGATTCTCCTGGCAAAAAAGCAGGATACTGGGACAAGTCCCATTACTTCTAAGTCAAGGTACTACTTTTCTTTAGAATATGAACTACTTATCATCTCCCTGACCCATCTTCAATCCTTCTCTAATTGTTGTTCTTTGGTTAATTTGAAAAGTTCAACACAACACCAAGTTGTACATACATTTTTTTTACAAACCATATCATACATGGGAACAAACAGTTCTGCACAGGATATTCATAAATACACACAAGCAAATAAAGTATTTGCACACAAGTCTATAGATGTGTAAACTTACTGCAAAACAAGAAAATAGGAAGAGAAAGATAAGGTTATCTACAGGTTAGCATGAGTCATTAAGTCATGTTAAGAATATACAGCAAGATTTCATGATCTTAATGAAGATCTCAATAAAGTTGTTGAATAAAATAAAACAATATATAGAAAGATGGTAAAACAGGGAGGAGGGAAGGGAAGAAAGATGGATATTCCTTAGTCTCACAGAGAAAAAGCAATTTAGACTCCTGGTACAGAACCATTTACAGGAAAAATATACAGGCATCTAATTCAAGTATATAAGAAGAGTTAGCACTAAAAATTTTGCCCAGACAATTCCAACTCTGCTCTCAGATATCTAACATTCAATATTTCTTAGAGAGAAAGTAAGGAAGTTTAGTTCTCTTTTAAAATGTACTCTTAATGCTCCTCTCAGTGTGTTTTCTTCCAGACCACTGTAGGTATTTGTAGAAATAAATACACTATCACCACATACATTGCTTTTGAACATTATGAATTGGAAATATAATGCTTTAGTCAACTAAATAAAAGGTAAAAGAAGACATATTTAAACAACTTAGTTTCAAAATATCAGGAGAGGTCATAGTAAGTTGTGAGTGGGAGGAATTAAACCACTTTCTTCTAAAACTACCCACAACTATCATTGTTTTTAAGCTGCAAGGTTTTACTAAAACAAATATATTTTCAAATATAGTCCAATCAAGTTTTCAGGACTGAACGTGAATGTTTCTTCCATTTACAAAGATTTTGGGGATCCAGCCCCTTGAAACATTTTTATCATAAAGGTGAATCATCAGTGACATTTTATATCCCCTAGTAACTTTTCCTTCTTCACTTTGAATACTACATTTGTTTGAAAAGAAATATTAACCATCAGTTGCTTCCCTGTCTAGGAAAAGACTGTCATTTTCTTCTTCTGACATGCTTTACCCTGAAGAACCTGCCTTGTACTAACACTTTGTTTTCAGTTGTTCTAAGAACTACCTCCAAACAGAAATAAAGAAATAAAGGTTTTTAAATCTATGTAAGGTGCTAATAATTCCTGACTTTGTCCCAAAGCACCTTAAAGGCCATGAGCTCTAGCAAAACCTAAAACCTGCAGACATACACTTGTCGCTATGGCCTAATCCCTCACCTTATGAAATCAGAATTCATCAACATAAAAACATTACAAAATAAATAGTTCCTTCGAACTCACCTACTTATACACTGTCTAAACATGCATTTGTGAAACAAATTCAACACCAGCTTCCAACCTAACTACTCTGGAACAACTTAACAGCTTAATATGTTACTGACCTCCTCCCTTGCATTTGAATTCCCTTAAATTTACTTCCTTCAACCTAGCCTGCCATTTCAAGGAAATCATTCTCCGTCACGAAATTGTCTAACAATTATGAAATACAATAAAAGAACACAAAATACAGGAACAACTTTTTAATATTTGAGTTAACAGACTTAAAATTATATTTTAACAAATATATCAGGGAGAAATAAAAGAATTATAAAAACTGTACACATTCTCATTGAAAATGTATGTACAAGCAAGTTAAATAGAAAACTGCAGGTTTACTCATAACTTTTTCTTCTACTTCATAATTGTAACTTTTAAAACAGAAGTGAAATTGAAAATTCCTCACACTAAATGCCTGTATACATACTTTGAACAAGCACCTTATATATCATAATTTAACATTTTTAATATGATAAATGAGCTTGCTTCTTGCTTGTTAATTTGTCTAATCTAGGTTGGATTGATGATAATGCTACTCTTAAGGGGTAATGTATATTTAAACTGTTTCTATGCTTTGTTTTAATAACACTTAAAGTAGAGAACCCAGTCTCACAGAGGTATGTTGAGGGGAACAGAAGAAGAGATTTTATAGCAATTTTGGCAAGTTCAGAATATTCATTTTTAACTTTTATCCAAAATGAAGCAAATGATGCTGTATTTTCAAAATTTATTTTCAATCCTTCATCAGTAGCCAGCTTCAACAACTTATCCTGTAGCGTTACAGTTAGACTTAAATTATCTTTTGGTGAAAGAAATGGATTTTGGATCCATGAATTTCCTATATGTGGATCGTCATTTGATGGAAAATAAAATTCAAAACATTGTAACAAATTTGTAAGGTGTTCATTGATAACTTTTTGCAGGTGTGCAATATCAAGATTATTGCCTATTTCATTGAGAATTGTTGTTAAATTATGAAACATGTCATAACAATTTGTAGAAACTCTGCTTTTCCAAGTTTCTAACTTCTGTTTTTGTTCTTCAATCTTATATGCTGTTGAAAAGCACATTGCATTCTTCCCTTGCATGGAATCATTAAGATCATTAAAAATACTGAAGATATCAGACAAATAAGCACGTCTGGCTGTCCAGTTCATATCTTTAAAAAGTTGAGACCAAACAGGTTTCTTGCCTTGCAGAAACACTAAAAGTTCATTTTGTATTTCAAACATTCTTGACAGAATTTTCCCTTGTGATACCCATCATGTATCAGCATGCAGTAACAGTTGCTTATGATCAGATTCCATATTATCTCATAATAAAGAGAATAATCTTGAATTTAATGCATCAGATTTTACATAATTCACAATTTTTACTATGTCAGTAAGCACACTATTTGGTTCAGCTGATATTTGTTTCATAGCAAAGTTTTCTCGATGAATGAAGCAGTGTGTGGTTTTACATTCTGGGGCAAGTTCCTTAATCTGTGTAACGACTTCAGAATGTTTTCCTGTCATTAAAGCTGCACCATCAGAACACACTCCTACACAAAACTTAAATTCCAAACCACATTTGTTAACAACGTAATTCTGCACCGCTTCATACAGTTCTGAGCTAGTTGTATTTGCAGGCAAAGAGGCTGGAGAAAAAGAATTCTTCCTTTATATCATCATCGTGTTCAAACCTCACATAGACTAGAATTATCATGTCAGCAGTATCTCTGCATTCATCAAGTTGCAATGAAAAATACTTCGTTAGCTTTATTTGTTCTATGAGTTGGTCTTCCATATCATTAGCCAGTTCTTGAATACGGCGAGCTATGGTGTCATTGGAAAGTGGTACTTGAGCTACCTTCTTTGCTGCAGATTCACCAAGCATTTCCAAGCAAACTTCTTTGATTCAGTCTTTTACTAATGTCTCAGCAATTGTGTATGGCGTTTTAGCTTTAGCAACTGGAAGTGCCACTTTATATGAAGCTCGCAAAGCACTAATGTTTATATGAGAAACATTGAATATTTCCTTTGGTTGTCTTTTTAATTCATTACTCTTTCTTTCAAAGAATTCTTTTGGTTGTGAACTTAAATCTTTATGTTTTGAATGTAAATGCCGCTTAAGTTTTGATGGTTTCATTGCCTCATTAGCCAGTACATCTCCACAAATAATACACTGTGGTTTTAGCACATCACCATCAATTACAGCTACAAAACCAAACTTGATATATGAAGGATCATATTTCCAAGTGAAGCTAGTATGAACTCTTTTGGCTTTCACTTCTTTGGGATGACTTCTGTTATCAGCATTTCTTTTATTATTACTGCTGTATTCAGAAAAGATATGTCTTTTCTTGACAAAAAAATCCAGGGAAGCTTGTTTTACCATCTGCAAATTAGGATTAGAGATAAGTACACAAATTTTACTTCCTTCAACTAACATTATACTACAAATTCAAAACTAGACAAAGAATTAAATGTTTACATTTCCTCAGAGTTTTCTACACTTGGGGGCTACAGTTTAGAAATGAAGTATAAAATATCACATGTTGCTTTTTTTCTTTTTTTTTTGACAGGCAGAGTGGACAGTGAGAGAGAGAGACAGAGAAAGGTCTTCCTTTTTGCCGTTGGTTCACCCTCCAATGGCCGCCGTGGTAGGCGCGCTGCGGCCAGCGCACCGCGCTGATCCGATGGCAGGAGCCAGGTGCTTCTCCTGGGTGCAGGGCCCAAGCACTTGGGCCATCCTCCACTGCACTCCCTGGCCACAGCAGTGAGCTGGCCTGGAAGAGGGGCAACCGGGACAGGATCGGTGCCCCGACCGGGACTAGAACCCAGTGTGCCGGCTCCGCAAGGCGGAGGATTAGCCTAGTGAGCCATGGCGCCGGCCTCACATTGCAATTTGAAACTATTTTGTTTGTCTAGTGTCAACACCTGCCTTCTGTGATTCACAATGAGAGTTTAACCAATGGTCCAAACTCTATTCAGTAAATTCACTAATCATGTGCTCAGATGTTGAAACAATGCCAAATTGTTATAAATGTTATGAATACTTTAATTGTTTTATCACTACAGACTGGCAAGAATAGTTTACAGATTAGCACAGGCCTGTAACATTACACTTTGAGTACCTTTGGGCTAAATCATGTGTGACCTCCATATTTCAAACCATTACCCTTACCTCAGAAAGCCAACTGACTTGAAATCTCTTGGGAAGCTGGTATTGTGTAGCTGGTTAAACCGCTGCTTGCAATGCTGGCATCCCGTATTAGAGTGCCACTTCGAATCCCAGTTGCTCTGCCTCCAATCCAGCATCCTCCTAATGTGCCTTGGGAAGGCAGCAGAACAGGGTCCAAATACTTGGGCCCCTGCCAACCATGTGGGAGATCATGATGGAGTTCCTGTCTCTTGGTTTCAGCCTGACCCAGACATGGCTGTTGTGGGCGGCTCAGAAATGAACCAGCAGGTAGAAGATTCTCCCTTTCTCTCTTTCTAACCCCCTCTCTTTCCCTCTCACTCTTCCTTTCAAATAAATAAGTTTTTAGAAAATATATTTAAAATATGTTTGACTTATCTCATGCTCTCCCTTAAAGTCTCAAAACGAAATTCCCACCCAATTCAAACTCATAACTTCTGACCAATGTATTATCCCCACCTCTCCTAAATATCTCTTCACTGAAGCAAAATAATTTCTTAGCTTACTTCCCCACAGAAACTCACATATAATCAAAGCAAAGTAGCACTACATTCATCTGTTCCCAAACTTGTTCTGCTGTAGAAACACTACATATACACCCTGTTTATCACCTTGATGTTAACTTTCTCATTCCCCCAAGAAATGACCAAGGTCAGGAAGAAGTAGAAGAAATACTGTTCATCATGCCAGAACAGCAAGTAAGATAGCTCTGAAGGAATAAATTCCTACCAGGAAAGAATGGGGAGGCATTAAAAATAATTGGTTTTTCCTTGGGGGAAATATATCCAGGGTAGCCAAATTGTGCATTCATATACATTTTTAAGTAATTCTTATTCATCCTGATCACAATAAAGTGTAATGAGCGGCAGCACTGTGACATAGTGGGCTAAGCCTCCTCGGCACCAGCATCCCATCTGGGCACTGGTTCTAGTCCCGGTGCTCCTCTTACAATCTGGCTCTCTGCTACCACCTGGGAAGACAGGAGAAGATGGCCCAAGTCCTTGGGCCCCTGCACCAATGTGGCAGACCAAGAAGAAGCTCCTGGCTCCTGGCTTAGGATCAGCCCAGCTCTGGCCATTGTGGACATTTAGGGAGTGAACTAGCAGACAGAAGACCTTTCTCTCTGTCTCTCCTTCTCCCTGTCTGTAACTCTAGTTCTCAAATACATAAATACAATTTTTTTTTCAATAAAGTGTAATGAGACTCTTCCCCCTGCTTTTCTTTCTAGCACATATTCAAACTCTTATCCAATCTCCTACTTTGTCTGGTGAAAATGGTGTCACTGATGGTTTTAGCATTTTGGAAGGTTGAACAGGCCAACTTCTCTGACTCTCATCATGCTTCCTTTTCATTGTACTCATCTCATAGCAAAGACTGCACGTTATTTGCTGGGCATAGCCCTCAGTCTCATGATGAGAAGGCACTCCACAGATTGCATGGATATATCTATGACATGATACACAACTATTAGCACCTGAGCATTCTTTATCACAAACTACACAGGATAAAAATCTTAATCTTCTTTCATGATGTTTTTCGCAGCCATTTTAGAATAGAAAGATTTTCTTCAGTACCACTACTGTCTGTCCCAGTCTCAAAGGCTTCTTCATATCGGGCTCTTAAATTATTTTCTAAATCTTTACCTGCCTGATCTAATTCATTTTCTGTGTGTAGGCTGGCAACAAGTTCCTCAGTTAACTGAGAATGAGGCAGATCCAGTTTCATTTCAGAGCTAAATGTACCTTTACTTGGACTCTGTTGCATGCCTCTGTGATAGGACTGATTTAGAGTCATCTGAATGAACCACAAAAATGTAGCCCAGTGTGATGAGTTGTTGGTTTGCATCCAGGAGAAAATCTGCTTTTGGATATTGCCATTAGCTTGTTCTGTAAAACTTTGGCTTTGGCAGGTCTGAGGCTTTCTATGGACAATTTTCAATTCCAGCCAAATACTACTGAGTTCACTGACAATTTGGCTTGAAAATTCTCTCCCATTATCAGATTGTAGGACACTAGGTGCTCCAATAATTGTGAAAATATCCAAAAGAGCATATGCAACTTCTTTAGGTCTCTTGGATTTTAATGACCACAAAAAACTTAATTTTGTATGAAGGTCTTGATAATGCATAATAAATGTATACTCCCCATCAGGATTTGATTGCATGTCTATAAGATCTGCTTGGCTTCTTGAGTTAACTTCCTTAATTGGTTTTGATGTTAGAGCTCTCTTCTGCTGGCATGGTTTACAAAGTGTCAGATATAACACTATAACTTCTTTTGTGATGTTCTTATATTTTGTTTATAATTCTTTTTCCATGCATGTTCGTCTGCCATGTCCAATGCTGAGATGTGTATCATGCAGAATATCAAATAAGTCCTCGCTGTGTAAATAATACTGTATTTTATCTGTTTCCCCATTTAGAGCTCAATCAGCTTCTCATTTCCTTGTACAAGGATTACATCAAATCTTGCCAAGCGGTAGTCAACTGATTCCTTTTTTGCCTTAGCTTTAGCTTCTTTCACTTCCCTTATCAATTGACAGTACTTTGCTTTAGAAAATATCTTAGTATTGTTACTTTTGTTTTCCAGCAACACTGTTAAGCTTCTGAAGAACTTTTCTCGCATGTTTTCTGGTTCAATTTCTACTTCCTTATTATCTAAGCTACTGAGGTTATTGACACTCATGCTTTGAGACATCATGGAAAGCCGCAAAAATGACCCTGAAACATAAAGAAAAAAAACAGAATACTTGGAAATATAGTTACATATAAGTATATAGCCCATAGAGCTTGAGGTGGAAGTAGGGGTCATGGACACAAAAAAGGGAGATAAAATTTTGGTTAGGAAGTCCAGCTTCGGTAGAATGAAGAGAGACTGAATGAAGGACTTGAGCTAGAAATAAAAAGTCCTGATACAATAAGGAATAGAAAGCCGGATGTGACTGCCCAGAGCAATACCCAGAGCTAGTGTTAAAGTAAAGCACTCTCTTTCCCCACCCCCACCCCAAACCCATTGCTCTTTCAATGAATAAATAAATCCTTAAAAGTGGGGGAGTGAAATGGGGCTGACATTGTAGTATTGCCTCAAGTGCAGGCAACCCAGGCTGGAGCTCTGCTCTGCTGCCGAACCAGCTTCTTGTCTATGTGACTGGGAAGCAGCAGGGCCCCTGCCACCCATATGGGAATATGGGAGACCAGGATGAAATTCCTGGCTCCTAGCTTTGGCCTTGCATAGACCTGGCTGTTGTGGCCATTTAGGGTGTAAACCAGTGGATGGAAGGTCTTCATTTCTTCCTCTCTTTGCTGCTCTTTTAAATAAATAAATAAGTAAATCTTTTAATAATAATGTAAAGCATGGTTTCGTACTAAAAGGAGACAAATCAATGCTTGTATCTATTTATTTGCTACATAAGCAAGTTTTTGGCTACAGAAATCTCAGCAATTCAATGATAAATGCTTTATAAGCATCCAACTACAACCACATTTTCTGTTTTATTCAGTTAGTCAGATTAACTGCTATTTCAACATTTTTTACTTAAGTGTTTGTGGCTTGTAAAAGTGTAAAGCCAATACAAATATCTTCATTGCTAATTTTAATGAAAAGTAGCAAATGAGTCTAAACTAGTGAAACATTTGACTTAACAACGCACATTAAAAGGAATGTGTAGAACATTCATAATAACAGAGATACTTAGAATATTTCAACCTTGGCTTACTAAGTCTTAGGAAAACTACTTTGAAAAAAGTCAGAAAGAATAAAATAGGATTAGCATATTGTTTCCAGGTACTCTTGGATCTGTTTTTCAGGTCAACTACCAATTTGTATACTAAATATTGAGCTAGTAAATTTAAATCTAAAACTAGGTTAAAATTACTGATAAATGTTATCATGTGTTTTGACATCACCTAACTCAACTTTTCCAATAAGAATTCCTTGGTCATTAAATTTAAGCTCTCAGTGAATTTTCCTTACCTGAAAAATATAATTTGTTCATAACACAAGTTATAGTCTTCTTGAACTGCTTCATAGGTAGATCAAACAAGACTAAGTTTCTAAAGAAGGCATCACTTATTTCTTCAGTATCTTTCATTTTCTAATGCATTACTACATTTACTACATTCAACAGTGTTCAATAAAAATTTGTTGTCTAATTTTATAATGAAATGATAATACTCATGATAAGTGTCATCTCAAAATGTGATGGAAAAGATCATTACATGGACAACATTTCTTTCCATACTGGTCCATTTTGTGCCATGAGTATGAACTATGAGCAGAAAAGGAAGGTAAACGAGGATGAATTTGGAGGAGAAAGGAATATATATGGCAATGAAAATGAGACCCAGAATATAAGCTCTAGAAGTTAGTAGAATCAAGTATTTTTGACATTACCTGACTGCTTAATGTAACTCCTTTAACAACATTATACTTTACTGACTGGCTTTCGCTTCAGCTACATTCAGTAGAAATGGAATGAGGCTTGATAACTTTTCAATGCTTAGCCTGTTCCCACTCCCAAGCTTCACACGTTCCCAGGACTAAATTATCCTTACCATTTTCTTGAAATGGTTGTGGTTCTGGAGAGTCACATTCCATTCTGTCGTCTACAGACTGGAGCTGGGCACCTAAGGACTCCTTCGCAGAATCCAGAGGAGTCATTTTGTCTGTAGGAAACTGGGAAAAAATAAGTATATTTGGTAACCAATATAAACAATTCCTACATAAACTCTCAAATATTCTTTCACTGAAATAGAATGTAAGAGGGGAAAAATAGTTTGCATTGAATTCTTAAGAGGAGTGCAAGATAAAATAAAAAAAGAAACGGAAACTGTTGGGACAAATAAAGCCAGAGCCACACAACAGAAGCTGACTCTCTCCACTGAGCTGATATACATCCCTTTCTTGTTTTTGCAAACAAGAACAAACACATTAAAGAGATCTCTCCCAAACTGTTGATAATTGAAATAAAATTGTAAATGAGTTTCAGTGTCGCTAATTAAAAGTAAATACTGAGTCGGGGAGATGTAATTCATGTAATAGAGACTGATGAGATGTTAAAACCAGCAAGAAATCTGACAACTGTTTTAGCCCAAATGTGAAAAACATTAACTCAATGTGTTATGGGCAGGAAAAAATAGCCAATCCAATCAATTTAGATAGTTGAGTTGGGTAAAAAGGAAACATTACTATCATCTTGACAGTGAGAGAGAGAGAGAGGGAGAAAGGTCTTCGCTTCCTTTTGCTCTTGGTTCACCCTCCAATGGCCACTGTGGCTGGTGCACTGCACTGATCCGAAGGCAGGAGCCAGGTGCTTCTCCTGGTCTCCCATGGGGTGCAGGGCCCAAGCACTTGGGCCATCCTCCACTGCACTCCCGGGCCACAGCAGAGAGCTGGCCTGGAAGAGGGGCAACTGGGACAGAATCCGGCGCCCCGACCGGGACTAGAACCCGGTGTGCTAATTAGCCTATTGAGCCGTGGCACTGGCTACATTATTATCATCTTACACTAATAATCTGTTAATGTGGAAATTTGTCCAATTGTTCCCAATAGATGTTCATTTTTTTAAATTCACAATTCAATGTTTATGCATCATTTTTAATTAATTGCCCATTGCCCCTATTAATATAAAAATTTCCTGCTATTTTACATTAAATTTTGAAGAGTCAGAGCCAGTTTTGTCATATAATATACTATATTAAGAATTTGAGGGGCCAGTGCTGTGGCATAGGGGGTAAAACTGCCGCCTGCAGTGCCGGCATCCCATATGGGTGCCAGTTCAAGACCTGGTTGCTCCACTTCCGATCCAGCTCTCTGCTATGGCCTGGAAAAGCAGTAGTAGATGGCCCAAGTCCTTGGGCCCCTGCACCTGTGTGGGAGACCTGGAAGAAGCTCCTGGTTCTCTGCCTCTGCCTCTCTGTAACTCTGCCTTTCAAATAAATAAACAAACCTTTTTTAAATATTTATTTATTTATTTGAAAGGCAGAGTTACACAGAGAGAGAGAAGTCCTCCATCCGCTGGTTCACCCCCCAATTGGCTGCAACGGCTGGAGCTGCACCGATCCAAAGCCAGGAGCTTCTCTGGGACTTGGGCCATCTTCTACTGTTTTCCCAGGGCACAGCAGAGAGCTGGATAGGAAGAGGAGCAGCCAGGACTAGAACTAGTGCCCATATGGGATGCCAGCGCTTCAGGCCAGGGCTTTAACCCACTGCGCCACAACGCCGGTCCCTAAATAAACAAATCTTAAAAAAAAAAAATTTGTTTCTTCAGATTCTGATTAGACATTTTTTGGAATACTATACATCAGTGTATTTGTGTTTTATCACAGGACATATTCTATCAAGTTATTCCATTATTAATAATACTAAATTTGATCACTTGGTTAAGCTGATTAAGGCAGTGACTACTAAACCTATCCATTCAAAAACTGCATTTGTCACACTATAATTAATAAGTTAGTTATGGTACAGTAATTTGGGTTTATTGGTTATTCTCCAATGACTTTAGTATTTATTGATCATCCATGTCTGAATCTATTTTTATTTTGGGGGTTGCAAAATGCAAACTTACTTTTATAACTTCATCTACATCTATTATCTAGCAGTTTTCTGTAAAGAGCTTTTATCCCTCCTTTACCTGATTTTTTAAAAAGACTTATTTTATTGATTTGAAAGGCAGAGTTACAGAGAGAGAGAGGGAGAGACAGAGAGAGAGCGAGATCTTCTACCAGCTGGTTCACTCCTCAAAGGACTGCAACAGCTGAGACTGGGCAGGCTGAAGCCAGGAGCCAACTGATTAGAGAGGTTAAGAGAATGCATAAAATGAACAGTACCTTTAATATAAAGCATGTTTACTTCCAAATTATCCAGATGGCAATGTTTGTCACAATAGTGTTGATTAGGTTTCACTTTCTTGGAAAACCTGAAGTTATTTAAATCTATATTGCATTATTTCTATCATTTTTGTTAAGTTCATTTACAAAATATTTGTAAAATATAGGCCTATAAATTCAGTTGTCAGATCAGTCATATTTGTGCCAAGTCTAGAAATGACAAAGAACATACAGTAGGCAAATCAGCAAAATGACTAACAGCTCATTGACACAGCTAGCAGAAACTCTGAATGTTATTTGCATTTCTTTCACTGTAACTCTCTCTTTGTGTTAGCAACTCATTGTAAATTTGTCCACCAAAATAGTGTGTTGGCCTTGTGGGTACTTAATGAAAACAAATATTTAATATCATTAATCTCTTAAAGCTGGCTCAATAAAATTGCAGGCTCTAGGATTAATCACATCTCCAGGATTAATTCTAATACTGTAAATAAAACTTTCTCACACACACATAACAATATTATCTCCTTGAGAACATAAATTCTGATTTACTCATTTAATATACCTTGCAGTGAAAAGAAAATAATAGGCTTGGGCCCTTCATCTGGAAGCTTTGATTATGATCATCCTGCTTCTACCTCTATGTACATGGAAGCAGCTAGGCCACCTCACATTCTTGCCATGCTTACATTCTTGTATATAGTCTTATACTTGTGGAAGCCACCTTGCATTCCAACCAACAACCATTTTGGATAGTTTGCCTTGCCAAATGTTCATGAGATCAAGCAAAGGCAAATGATTTAGAGTACCAAATTATATGATCCTAGTATGGAAAACTAGTCAACCCATGCTCTGTATCTGGCAAAATCCAAGTGAAAACTTAGCTTTTCCTTTGGTGGTATTTGTGAATTTGGTTAATTCTGAAAATTTCTCTCATTAGACCTTGGTTTTTAAAGATAAATTCACCTCCACATGACATGAATCTAAGAATGTATATATGGCCAAATACCCTAGCTACCACATAGGAGACATTACAATGGAATATAGTTCTCTTAATACAATTTATTGAAGCATTATTAACTTTTTTAGAAAAAAAAGTGCACAACACAGAGTGGAGAGCTCAACCACTTACCACAGCGTGAACCATGCAGGTTAAGGAACAGAACATGTCCACCATCTCATTAAGCTATCCTCTTTGGCAAAAGAAACTACTGCTTCAACATTGATCATCAAAGATTCATTTTGCTTTTTGAACTTGACATAAACAGAATTATGCAATGCTTATTCAATTTTGTCTGAATTCTTTGGTTAACATTGTTTTAAAAATTCATTCATGCTGTTGAATGTAGCAGTATCCATTCATTTTCATCATTGCACAGTATTCAGTTGTATAAATATATCACAATATATTTATCCATTCCATTCTTAGTGGGATGATATTTCTGAAATAGTCATAGCAATTTACTCCTGTCAGTAATATATAACATTCCAATGGCTCAACAGACACCAGCTTAGTCATGTCAGCACTTTTAAACCATTCTTGTTGGAATACAATGATACTACATGTTGCTTGAATTTACATTTTTCTAATTTTCATTTGTAAAGCAGGTATTTGTTGATTTTTCTATAGGGTATTGTTTTCTATAGGGTATTTTTCTATAGGGTATTGCAGTTGATTTCTCAACAATATTGCAGTGGATTCGTTTCTGAGAGGAGGAGCGTGGTGGGGGCAAGAGGTATGGAGTCACTAGACTCCGGGAGTCGGGTAAAAGCAGGCTTGAGGCAAGCAGCCCGCAGACTCTTTTATTTCAGTTAATACAACAGCTTATATAGCCAAGACCAGCCAATCCGGTCAAGGGGCAGTCTATGCCCCAACCAATCACAGCCTGTTGCCAGGCAGTTTCCAAAGCCATCTAATCACAGCCTGTTGCCAGGCAGGCTCCGTTGCCAGGTGGGTTTCAAAACCATTCCTGAGTAACTGACGCTCGCTTGCCAGTGGCCATCTTGGCATGGCCTTCTCATTCCACCACAGGGTATCTGTCTTCTTATTAATTTGTCATACTTCATATGTTCAGACATGAGTTTTTTGTATGTAATTTGTCTGGATCCGGCATAGGGAAAAATAAGCTAAGATTATAAAGTATTGTTGTTTAGAAGTTCTGCTTTTACTGATGTCTAGGCTGTTGGGATTTTCAATGCCAAGCACTGACACTCTAAGCAATAGAAAATAATTATTATGGCAAATTCAAACACATCAACCTGCATAGAGAAGAAAAAAAAAAGTGTTGAGGGCGGGCATTGTGGTGCTGTGGATTAAGCTGCTGCTTGGGACTTCAACATCCAAATCAGAGCGCATGGGTTCCAGTTCCAGTTTGGCTTCTGATCCAGCTTCCTGCTGATGTGCATCCTGGGAACCAGCAAAGGATGGCTTACATCTGCTACCAGACAGAATTCCAGGTTCCTGGTTTCAGCCTGGCCTAACCTCAGTTGTGGCAATTGTGGAGTAAATCAGCAGATGGAAGATCTCTCTCTCTCTATCTCTCTCTCTCTCTCTCTCTCTCTCTTGCTGCTTCACAAATAAATAAAACAAATTTCAAATAAATTACATTTTTAAAAGCTTTGTATACAGCGATACTATAAAAGGAGAAGTTGCCATGAAATGAGAGTAAAAGTGAATCTCAATGCATAGTTAAGTCCCTAAATATGTCTTAGAAATGCTATTCATTGGTCAGTTTAAATCACAAGTCCTACAGTGAAGTTGTGACATACCCCAAATTACCATAAAATACTGCTGACCTGCAGGTCCTGATTTATTTAAGCTCAGTGACTACAGTTGCTCAACTTTCCATTTGTGTACACTGAAAAGAAATATAAAATTAAGTAATCAAGTGTTATCCTGTATTTGACAATAAAATTTAGAATTACCTAATTTTTGCTAGATTAGTAAAGGTAATTTAGATATTAACTTGTGTATTAGTGACAACTCATCATCCCTGGTGCTAATGCTGTAATGTTTTTCTCTTTAAAAGAAAAATGAAAAGCAGAGGCCATACCACTATTCGAGTATTATATGGTGTAAATGTTCTGGTTAAAATGTACAGTAAATCAAGGATAATTACAACTTCATTAGTAATATCCACAGAGAGAAATTATTTTGTTTCTACTATTGTCACCCTTGTCTCCAAAAATCTATTCTTAACTGAAGCTTCTGAAATGATTTTGATATGTATAGTGGTTAATATTTAAAACACAAAACATTATGGAGAAAACTTCCTTGGCCTACCTAACATTTAACTGTGAAATTTTAGGTTATATTACAATAATGTTGCTTAAAAAATGTTGAAAATACCAGTTAATCAGTGGAAAACAAATACTGTCAGAACCATAAAGTCTAATAATAGATTCATCAATAGAATGAGATGTTTAAGTGATTAAAAATGTATCAGTGGTAGAACTTACCATCTGCTGCATGGTTGGAAAATATCCATAGATATTGAACCCAAAGCTGCACATAAACCAGACTATTCCAAAAGGATTATTCAATGTTACATGAGAAAATAAAATCCTAGGTATATTACAACATCATGTTCTGATTTAAGGAATGTGTATCATGTTGTTTCCTCCAAATTGGAACCATGGTATAAATTTACTCTCAGATTGTGCAAAGTACATGAAATCAAATTTTGTATAAGGAACTAAATCTATTTTTCTTTGTTAAGTTTTCCTCTTCTTTGGTCTTAACAAGGTATCTTACATGCACTGTTTTGTATAATATAACAGTATGCATTTCAATTTGCCTATATCTTTTCATAGTTTGAGAAAAATAGGATTAAGGAAAAGTTCCATCAATTGTTTAAAATTAAATAATTGCATCAGTTCTGTTAGTATAAGCACCCTCTGCTCTGAGAGCAAGTAATAAACAAACTCTGGATACGGTTTCCCCAGACTCCTCCACTTCCACCATATGCATACACATAGCCCCTTGATTCCTCCACTTTTCCCCCAGAGGGAATAGTCCAAGATAGGTGGGCATCCTCTTGGAAGGAACAAGAGAGGAGCCACTTCCATCCCTAACACAGAAGTTTGTAAGGTGCCATGGAGACAGCAGTAACAAATTCCAACACTTAAGTTACCACAAACTAGTTATGATAATGATTTATCTTTCATTTACAATGCCTGGGTTGGTTTGTTCTAAGATCCTACAAGAAACTTTTGGTTATGAAATAGTGAAGTAAAAATTGCTGTATTCATTAGAAGTGTGTACAGGTCCATTTCTAATAAGTTAGAACACCTAGCTTATAGTGGCTTAAACCAATAGGGCTTTATTTTTGTTACATAACAAGGGGTTTAGGAGAAGGCAGTTGCTGGCCATGGCTCAATTACCTAACAATTTTGTCAGGAACCTTATCTGTCTATATTTCTGCTCTGGCATTCTTAACATAATGGTACTTACTCTCATACTTATCATCACTTAATGGTCACAAGGATGGCTACCACAGCTCCAACTATCACATTCATGTTTAAGACAAGAATTGCCAAAACATGAAATTGAACACATTTGCCCCATTTTTATCAGGAAAGTAAAAGCTTCCCCAGAAATACAGCAGGAAATATGGTTGTTCCTCCCTGGCCTGAACTAGATTGCACAGCTAACTCCAGTACAAGGAAGACTGGTATATTGCAAGCATGACCAAAGCCAGCATTTTGTTAGGAAGAAAGGTGAGAATAGATATTGGGTTAGTAGCTCAATTGTCCATGACAAAGGCATTTCCCTAGTGTCTCAGAAATCACACAAAAACAATGAGAAATATTTATGAAAACTTGACTGTGAACAAGATTAAAATATATCTATCTACCTACCTACCTAGTTACCTGAGTCATATGAAAAACTATGAAACATGATCAGGATATAAACCTGAACACTACCCAGGGAATTGACCAAATACCAAGTTCTACCAGTGTTGCCTTTACAACAAAGCTAGAAGAGGAAATTCTAAAGCAACAAGCACATCTTAATAAAATATATATACATACATATATATAACTTATGTGAAACAGAGAAAAATGTGTTGGCTAGAAGTGAAAAACTGCCTGTATAGGCATCTATGCTATAAAGTAATATGTGAACTCATGGAACATGTTTTCTGCAACACTGCTCAAAAAATAATAGGATTTATGGGGACAATAAGGTTGACAGATTATGTAAAATTTATACAACTTTGTCACCAGAGTACTAATAAAACTCCAGTAAAAATACTAAACAAGAAGTCGTTAAATAAATAAATATTACAGTAAGTATAGGATTTTCAACCTAGAAAGGTGATAGAACCTTGTTAAAGATGTAAGGAAAGAATAATGGAGAGACAGAAGGATTTCATCAATGAAAGTTCAAGTGAAGAAGCTCTTGTACACTTTCTAAGAAATATGGTGATACAAGAAATATGATGATGGTTCTGGATCACCATCTTATTTTCTTTCCTTGACAGTGGTTTACAAAAAGATACCCATTGCTTGGAGTTTTAACATTTTCCTTTTTTCAGAGAAGCTACTTATATAGCTCCAAATAGGACCTATGCCACAAAGTGCAATTCTAGTGCATTCTGAAGTATAGTCATTATCTTCTATCAACTGTAACTATTTTGCTATCATACTTAAAGCAGAAGGTAACTGAGTAGTGTTAAGCTCTTGAGGGGTAAATTGTTGAACTGTGTCATCTTTTTCAACCACATCTTTGTTTGGGCCTCAGCAGCTAACTGTTGTAGCTCTTGTATAGAAATAGCCTCTGCATAAGACTGCAGCAGCTCCGCAATATCCTCATTCTCAACTCTGTCAATCCAAACTCCTTTGAAAGAGCAACACAGCTTGCTTTGATTTGGGTGAGCTCTGCTGAAGGCTGAAAGCCTGCGGAATCATGAAATGAATCTGGGAGAATTTTATGTTACACCCTACACTAGGCTTTTGTGACATTGTTCCTAGCCTCTAGAATATTAGCAATGGTATGTTTAATGTCAAAGCCATTCCAGAATTCAAAAAACATTTGGGCATTGTCAGCCACTGTAGATGCACACAACATCTTGAATATTCACCTCAAATAATAAATTTAAAAGATATAACCACACCCTAATCAAGGGGCTGTAATAAAGAAGTTGTATTGGCAGGTAAAAAGGAACTTTGATACTTGAAGAATGCTCAATGACTGTTGGAGAGTGGCTTGGTGTGTTACTGAGAATTTTAAGAACGTAAAAATACAAATTTTTCCTTTTGCAATTTTTAAAAAAAAATCTACAAACACATGGCCTTGATCAGTAAACATCTGCCCTGTTGTTCAGATGAATTTGGCAAGATGGTGTTTATCAAGTTCCCATGCTTTCTGCCATTCCGCCTTATCTCTGTGCTCTATGTTAACTGGTGTCATGGTAATCAACAGGTCCACCTGCTTGCTTAACTGCCCACGTACCTGTTATGTAACGATTTGGTTCTGGGCCACTTTTGTCTATAAATTCATCAGAGTCTCTGGTGGGCATGGCAAGGCGCAGCTGCCTGTGGACGGATGTGGACACGTATGCAGTTGCCTGAGCATGGATACGGACACATGTGCAGTTGCCTACATGTGGATCTATGTAGATGTCTGTGTGCGTGTCCCATTGCCACCATGGACACAAAAGCGGGTATCTTCTGTGGCTCCACTACCATCGGGGATAAACGGCTGTTCCTTGTACATTTCTCACTGCAACTGTAAAGGAGATATAAATCCACAAATGGCTCCAAGTTGTTCTCTGATCTGCATCTGCTTGTCCTGGGCTCTAAGTCCTGGGCATACACCTGTCATTTATCCTCTCTTGCTAGACGTATAGCAGACACCAGTGCTAAAATTTATAACTCCTTTTAAAGCTTGTAGGTTAACAGAGAGATAAATCACAACAGGCCTTAGCTTTAAATCTCTGCTGACATTTGCACCCAGCATCATAATCAGTTTGTGGACATAAACCCTGAACTTGTGCTTCATCTTCCAAGGCATAGACCCTTGAGGGCATTTGCTTCCAATATGGATTGGTTTCATCAAAATTGAAAATCTGATCCAGTGTAGAGCCTTCTTCATCAATCAGATTTTTTTTAACACCAGGGGGAATGTCTTTACAGCTTCATCAGAGAACTTAGCATTGTGAAGAGCCGAGCAGTTCCTGAAGCCACTAAACTAGCCACTAATTGCAGTAAATGAAGGCATCTCTGAGGGATTTACAGCTTTTTTTCTTTTTTTATTATCTTTTTAAAAATATTTTAGAAAACTTTTATTTAATAAATATAAATTTCAAAAGTACAACTTCTGGATTATAGCAGTTTTTCCCCCCATAAGCACTCTCCCACCTGCAAACTATCCCATCTCCTACTCCCTCTCCCATCCCATTCTTCATTAAGATTCATTTTTAATTATCTTTATATACAGAAGATCAACTTAGTATATACTAAGTAAAGAGTTCAACAGATTGCACCCACACAGCCACACAAAGTACTGTTTGAAGACTAGTTTTACCGTTAATTCACATAGTACAACATATTAAGGACAGAGATCCTACATGGGGAGTAAGTGCACAGTGACTCCTGTTGTTGATTTAACAATACAGCTTTTTTTCTTAAGGTCTTCATATAAGGCTTTCTTTTTAATTTTGAGAAAGGTTACACCTTTTTTTTTTTTTTTTTTTTGTATTCCACTCATACACTTAACAATTGCTCCAATTTACCATTTCTTTATGCTTTGTCCTAACAGACTTTGCAGCACTGACAACTGTTTCAACTAGGTTATTTTCTGCCAGTTGCACCACCACTGTCACAAGTTCTTTGAGGTCTTTTGAAATTATTTATAATTTCAAGCTTTTCTTCAATTGCTAAAGGTTTTCTTCTTTTACACTCACTAGCAGAAATTTTATCACCAGCATGCTTCTATGGTACTTGCAAACTCCTCTGTTTGCTTACTTTCTGGAATACAAAACAGTTTAGCAAAAAATGCACAAAGAAGGAATCAAATAAACACTTTCTAGACAGAGCCAAGAGGAAGATGCAGGGGAGTAGATGGGCATTGTGTACAATAGTGTATATCTTCAGGACTTGCTGCATTCCAATATTATCAGACAGTTAGAACATAGCTACTCTGACTTGGTAGCACAAAACATTAACCCGCTGGTAAAACTCAAGAGCCCAGCACAATTTCAGTGTTATATTGACTCATTTCCAGCATTATACTGATCTCACATTAAAGACTTAGTCTTGCAGGTGTTTCAACAAATCAGACTGTATATATAATATGTTCACATTTTTAAAAAAAAGGTCAGGTAAATGTATGGATACTATCACTATAGAAAGATAAGAGCATCTGGAAATATCTAAAATGTTCTAAAATTACTGTCATAGAAGGCAAATATAATCTCTTAAAACAGCTCTAGTGTAATGATAAGACTTCTAAAATTCTTCTCAATAATGGGCTTAAAACACTTCATATATCAACTGCTCTAGACACTGAAAATAAAAAGAACCTAGAAAATCATGCAACTAATCTTTTCATTTTACAGATGAAGACATTAAAGTCCCAGAGAAGATGCGACACACCCAAGGTCACACAGCTAATCGGCGACAGAGCCTATCACAGGATTCAATCAAATCTTACGACTCAGACTTTCCTGTTAATGCCTATTTCTCTATTTGTTTCACCCGGAAGGTCCTTATATTCATACTGATTTATTTTCATAGATGATAAAAGCAGTGGGCATCTTAAGAAGTCATAGCCACACATTTTTATAATTTTATCTATTTCTTTAATCTCACAAAATATATGTATATATTTCCTACTGATAATAGATTAAGGTCTCCACATCATCTCATTTGGATTAGCTGTCACTTTAAGACTGTTATTCTCATAAACAGATACGTATCTATTCATCTACACCAGTGATCAAATAGTGCCCAAAACCAGAGTTTGCAGCCATCAGTGAAGTTAAGCCACTTACTCCGTTCTGGACTCACGCACCCGAATTCTCCACACAGGGCAGCACCTCCAGTGTCTCACCTGCTGTCTGGGTTCATCAAGCTCCCTCTCCAGATTTTCCAGCACAGTCACCACCTCCTCTCCACTCTCAGGGTGATGCTCCCGCACCCATGCTTGGAGCTCCTCGGGCAGGATGGTGAGGAACTGCTCCAGCACCAACAATTCCAGGATCTGTTCCTTAGTGTTCATCGCGGGGTTCAGCCACTGCCCACAAAGTTCCAATAAGTGACTCAGTGCCTCCCTGGGACCAGGGGTCTCCTGGTAGCAGAGCTGCCTGAAGCGCTGACGAGAGAGTTCCCTAGTATGAGATATATTCCTCCGCAGGCAAGACTCCTTATCCCAAACAGGGTCTTCTTCTTTAACCTGCACTTTGATAATCCCCCCTAGACCCGCTGAGTCTTGGCCAGCCAAGGCTGGGGGGGCCCAGAGGCTGCCTCCATCCCGCACTTAGCTCAGGGCAAGGCTTTCTCCAGTTGGGGTCTAGAGTGATTTTATTTGAGCTCCTTTTCCCGTCTTTAATCGGAAAGTTTCCGATATAAGAAAACAGTGTTAACACAGAACGATCACAGGCAGTTTAAAAAAAGACGTTGTTTGAGACACAGGGCGGATACTCAAGTAATTCCATTCAAAGTGAAGCCATCCTGATAAGAACGGAAATCATGGGGAGACACAACGACTCACTGGGGTAGTGGGGTCAAATTGAGCAGAAAATACTTGCGAGACAGAACACGTAGGTTATCAAGGTCACTTTGGTCCTAAATAAAACCTGGGTATACGACGCCAGGGAAGGAAAACCGAGAGAGTCGCCCCAAAACAGGAGCGCGCAGCAGCCTGGGCCCGGACCGAGAGGGAGCAGGACCCCTCCGGCCCCACGAGCTGCCCGAAAAGCAGGCCCGATGGTCGCCGCGCGCCCACACGTCTCCCAGCCGCAGCTTCCGCCTCCCAGGTCCTCAGACCCCAGACCCCGGGCCGCGCTCCGAGGACGCCAGCGGCTCCACGCTCACTCCCGCCTCGGGGTCGGCACGCTCCGGCCGGGCCCCGCGAGCTGCGCTCACTTCCGGTCCGCTCTAGGATTCTAGGTGGTGCCGTCATCTCAGTGGTTGCGGTAGCTGCTACCGGTACCCCCGAGGCAAGCATTCTGGAAACTACCGGTAATGAACTGTCGAGTCGCCTGGTCATCCTGGTGAAAGGCGTTTCGCAGAGTGAGTGGTCGGGTACACAGGCTGCGTGCTCACCGCGACCCGCCGCCGGCGGTACTCGCCCCGGTGACCGCCAGCAAAGCGGGAAGAGGGTCCCCGCTCCCCTGCGGTCCCCTCCTCCGCCTTTTCTCCTTCTTTCCCGGCCACTCTCTCCTTTCCCCACCATTGCAAATCAGAGTGGAAAAAGAACTATAAGATCTAACTCCATTCTCATGTACGGAGCGAAAACCGCGATGCCGAGAGAATGCGCTCTCTCTAGGTGGAAGCAGCCATGTCTGGCTCTGCGCGCCGTGACCATAAACAATTGTGGGAAAACTAACAGTGGTTTTCAGAGTGTGGGATAACCAGAAAATTCCCACCCGGCCCACGCTCTTTCAAACAGCGTGCGCTGCCGGAAGCGTATGCCAAGGGTTGCGCACGGGCGATGCCGGAGTGCACGCCTTTAGTAAAGCGAGGACGGACCGCGGCTGCAAGAGGCAAAGGCTGCAGACGTCGGATGCAACCGGCGGCCTGGGAGCTCAGTTCCTCCGCGTGCAGCCCCGGAGTCCTCCCCGCTGTTCACCCCCCGTCTGCCCCACTGCCTTCTTACCAACGCTCAATAAGCAACAAATGCCCAAGAAATATTGGCATCGTGCTGAATGGCTTCCCTTCTGCGGCCCCTGTGTTGGTTCCTCATATTTTGTCATTTCTGATTCCAGAGGCTTTGAGTAGTCAGAATATTTCTTTCGGAAATCTCCAGATAAAATTCTTACCCATGGAGTCCGTGAATGGTCTTGACTAAGTCTCTCAAAACCAGTTAAACTGTAAGTAAAATTTTTCTCTTGGTGCCCAAATCATCAGATCCTCCAAGCTCTGACGTGGAGCCTCCTCTGTGATTTTCCTTTGATTTGATAACCATTATTAACGTACGGCACTTATACTTTGTGTTTCCTCTCTTACCAACTGTCAATCTTGTAGTCAGCGATTCTACTATCTGCTTCTTTCATACTCTGCACATAGGTGAGCACAGTGGCAGTCAACATGGAAGAAACATGCTTTTTAAATCCTCCACAGAAGGACATTAATATTTTTGTGGACTTGCATTTTTCATTATTAAAGTGATATACAGGAACACTTGTAAAAATAAAAAAAGATGCCACAAAGAAGATAACAGCATAAAGTAAAAAGTACTTTATCCTCAATTCAATTTGTCAGAAACATTCATGCCAAGAATCTGGTGTATATTCCTCCAACCTATTTAAAAATGAATATTTAAAATCATAAATTCCAACTTACTGCTATGGTCTGGATATGGTTTGAGTGTCTCCAAAGGCTTCATAAGTTGAAATTTAATCCTCATTGTGAGGTTTTAAGAGGGTGGATATTTAATCTGATGAAGGTGTTTGGAGATGGGGCTTGTGGAAATTGATTGGGTTTTGATAATAGGGTCATTAGGGGTGGTACCCTCATGATTGGATCCCAGTGGCTTTATAAGAAATAGAGACTAGAGAAGCACATGTTCATCCACAGGCACTCCTTGTTCTCCTGCCATGTGACACTTTGTGTCCCCTCTGGATTCTGACAAGAAAGTCATTGGCAAATGCAGCTTCCAGTCTTTGCATCTCCAGAACCTTGAGCTAATATGCCTCCTTTCTTTATAACTACTCAATCTGTGGTATTGTGTTACTGACAACAGAAAATAGATTAATACACTTACAAAAGTTATGTGATGTTACACATCAAAATGCATCAAGTTGTTGGGTTTTATTTAAATCCTCCCTAGAACTGCTATGCCAACATGTGGGTACATACATTCATCCCATTCATTTTAATGGATGTATAGTATTTCTATTAAATATACTGTCAGATTTCCAAGTTTCTATATTGCAATGAGCAAAGAGTGTTAATACATTTTCATTTTTTTTTTTAATTTCTGTAGAAGACAAATTGCTGAGTACAGGTTATTTTGATAGCTATTGCCAACTGCACCCCAGAGTACTATTTACCAAGTGTCTCGCTAGACGTATCAAGAGCCTTCAACTGCATAACCCCAAGACCCTGGGAGAGGTCACTCTGTATGACACATAGTTCTGAAACATTTGCAAAAGGGTGCTGCTTTAATGGATGTTAGTTAAGACAGCTGTCTCTACTCAAACTGATCTTCAGATGCGCGCCTTGGAGTAGACCTCTAATTGTGTGTTGTATTACCTTAAAGAGACCATCCCAAATTATGTAAATTTCAGACCCTATGAAAAATCTGGAACTTCCTCAGCTGTCATCTGAAATCTTATTTATGCTCCCGACAGCAAGCAAGAGAGTCGCCCAAGTTATGTTTTGCTCATTGTCTCTTCAGCATAGACTTTCCTTATCAGCTGGTCAAATGAAGTCTAATTCTTCTGTATTGGAGCAACTACAAAGTACGTTATGGAGGAGATATTTAATCACAACCGTGGATACATATCCCTTCTCTGTGGTTGGTCCCATGGTGTAATGGTTAGCACTCTGGACTTTGAATCCAGCAATCCGAGTTCAAATCTCGGTGGGACCTTTCAAACGTGAACTTTTTGCAGTTCCTGGATTGGGTTGGCATTGAAACGTGGAAAAACTCGTTCCTCTGCTTAGTATGGAATTCTCTTCCAGTAACAGCTTTGTAGCCGTGTGCACAGTATTGGACTGTCCTCCTCTCTCCGAACTCAGGAACCGAACACATTCGCCCAGGAGTGGTTAAGCGTTCGGAGTGCACAGTTAACAGGAGACACTGAAAAGCACGCTGCTTCTGCTGACTGCAGGAACTTTTCAGGGGCCGAGCAGAAAAGCCCCAGCAGCAACGAGGACGCCCCATTCCCGGGAGGGGCCTTCCACTTCTCAAAATCCCCCCGGTTCGGAGTCCTTCTTCCGCCCGCCCGCTCCTAAGCACCTTTCGCAGCGGACCTCCAGTCTCCGTCATTCCTCGCCCCCTCTTCTCCTTCCCGTCTTGCTACTCACCGCCGTCTGCCTCGGTTCTCTCCCCTTCTTGGAGTTCTCACCACCCACCCCACCCCCGCCCCGAGCCGGCCGCAGAGCGCACGGGTCCCGGGCGCCGCAGGCTCAGGGGCTCCCCGCGGACGGGAGCACCTGCCTCCCACCGGGCCCTGGGCCTCGCGCTGCGCGGAGCTGGCAGTCCCAATCCAGGGGGAGGGAAACGGAGTGGGTACGGCGTCCTCTGCCTTCCGCTGTCCTCTCGGCATCTGGCTTTTTCCACCGCGAGTACCAAGGTGAAACACAGGGAACCTCCAAGGGCGTCCTCCGAGACACCCGGGAAACGTTCCTGGCGAGCTCTCCGCCGCTACAGGGAGACAGAACCGGCCGCGGCTGCCGGGAGGGGCTGAGGGACACGCAGATGCTTCCTCTGTCGTGTGGGAAAATCCCTGTGGCTGTGGACAAGCACTTCATCAGTGACCAAACTCCAGTCAGGCTTCTCTGAACTGTTTGCTCCACTGGGTCCTATCCTTGGTCTTTCCAGCCTGGTTTTGACAAAGAATCCAACTGAACCCAGTTTTAGAAAGAATGTTGCTAAGCCATTTTGGTCAGACTTCTCTACCCTTAATCTCCAATCAAGCGTCTCCTCCTGCACTCTTGATAGCTAATGAAATTCCACCCAGCAATTTTCCATCCAATGACTCCCTCACCCTATCCATTGGCAATAAACCCCCAGATGCCCCTGCTGTATTTACAAGTGAATTCAGCCTCTCTCTGTCTCCTATGCTATAGTCTTGAGTAAAGTTGTCCTTGCCAGTTAAATTCCACCTGGTACCAATTCATAACTGAGAAAGTGGTTCGCTGCCTAGAGAGAATGTGTGTCAAATAGAGGACTGAGAAAATTAATGGTAGCCAGTTTCCTGAGGAAATAAAAGTAAACTTCAAAATATGTTCAAATCAATAAATGGGACCTACCAGATCAGCAAAAGGAAGATTAAAGTAATATGATCACCTCAGTAGATGTAGAACAAGTATTTGACAAAATTCAACACTCTTTCATGATAAAAATTCTAACAGACCAGATCTAGAGAGAATGTACCTCAACCCAATAAAGTCCATATATAATAAACTCATACCTAATATCATACTCAATGGGGAAAAACTGAAAGCTTTTCTTCTAAGATCACTTGCAGGTCAAGGATGCCCACTCTCATCGCTTCTTCTAAACATATAACTGGAAGTCCTAGCCAGAGCACCTGTGTAAGAGAAAGAAAGAGCAAGCATCCCAATTGGAAAGGAAGAAGGAAAATTGTATTTGCTGACAACAAGATCTCATATAAAGAATAACCTAAAGACTGTTTAAGTTTAAAAAAACATTGGAACTGATAAAGTTGATAAAGTCAGAGGCTACAAAATCTGTATAATAAAAATAAACTATTTGAGAAAGAATTACAATACAAGCAATCCCATTTATAATAGCAACAATCACAACAAAACAGATAGATATAAATTTAATCATGGAGGTGTATATATTTATATATCGTAACATAGGTTTTTGGTTTTCTTCCGTGATTCCTGGTTCATAACTCCCACAGCTGTTGTTATTTGGGAACACCTCCAGAACAGTAAAGGTGAAGGGTGGTCTTTTGTTTTAATGTTGGGGTACTTTAGGCTCAGAAAGCAAAATGTCTTTCTGATCTTCTTTCACTTGCTGTGTTTTCTCCCCTAAGCAGTCTATAGAAACCAGAATTTCTCTTCCCTAAGGTGGGTCATAGGATCTAAAAATAAATCTTCTTCCTTTTTTGTCTTGAAGTTGGCCATAACATTCTCTGATCACCTTGTCTGATAGTAGATCATGAGACTCACATTTTGAAAGGGGTCCTTCCCTATGCTTGAAAGGAAGAAATGCTTCACGGAGAAGTCACGAGGAATCTGAGCAGAAGTGCCTGTCTGGGTTTTCCCCACTCAGTCTATCAGCATAATCATACTCTTTTCTCCAATTGCATTTTTACACACTTGTCCATGCTTCGGTCATTGTTACACAGCAAGTCTTCACAAAACCCCAAAGGACACGGCTCAGAGGTTTGGACAGGTAAACACACAGGAACTTAGGGGAGGGTGAGCAAGAGGACATGGTTGTGCTGCAAAGGTGATGCAGCCCAGCTCTACAGTGGCTAAAGGTCCTGCTCAAGACCTTTCAACCTTGTTTTATATTTCTTTTCAACTGGCTGCTTATTTGTGTCCTTTAAAACACCCCTAATGAATAAGCTACTAAGTATAAGTGCTTCCCTGAGATCAGTGAGCTGGTCTAGTGCACTAAAAGAACCCAACAGGAGGCCTTGGGAACTCCAACTTCAGTCAGAAGTTCCAGAGGCTAGGATTTGCAGGTTTCAATCTGGGATCTGGTACATCAAACTGAACTGAACTGGTTAGCGTACACCCAGCTGATGTTTACTACAGAACCGACTGCTTGCTTGCTGCTAGGGAGAAATCCCCACACATTTGAAACCACAGAAGTGACCTGTACAGGGTAGGGGTAGGGTGGGGGGGTAGGGGGATGGGGGGGTGGCATCTGACCCAGTGGTTAAGTCGCCCATATCCCACACTGGAATGCCTGGGTTTGGATCTCGGTTACACTCCTGCTTTCAGCTGCCTACTAATGCACCCTAAAGGGACACATGGGTTCCTGCCACCCATGTAGAAGACTTGGATAGAGTTCCCTGCTCATTCCTAGCATTCACCTTGGCCCAGCACCCCCAATTTTGCAGGAATTTGGAAAGTGAACCAGTGGATGGGAGTGCTCTCTGTTTATCTGTACCTCAGTTTCTCCTTCATTCCCCTCTTCTGTAAGTATATCTTTGTGCATTTTTCTGCCTTTCAAATAAATAATGAATAAAAAAATAAAGAAGTGATATGTGTTATGAGCATATATATATATATATATATATATATATGGAAAAATGGTATGTCTTCCCTCTACATCCTCAGAAGGGGAGGGGAAAATCTGTACACTGCAAAATATATAACACTGATTAAGGAAATTGGAAAACCAAAAATGAATGGAAAAATATCCTCTGTTCATGAATTAGAAGAATTAATATTATAAAAATGTCCATATTACCCAAAGCTACCTTTTTGGGGGCAGGGATTTTTAAATTTCTGTCTTTAAGTATTTATTTATTTTAAAGGCAGAGTTACAGAGAGAAAAGTTGAGACAGAGAGAGAGAGAGAGAGATCTTTCATCCACTGGTTCACATCCCAGATGGCTGTGATGGCCAGAGCCAGGCCAGGCCAAAGCCAGGAGCTTCATCTGGGCCTCCCACCTGGGTAGCAGGGGCACAAGCACTTGTACCATCTTCTGCTGCTTTCCTAGGTGTACTAGCAGGGAGCTGGATTGGAAGTGGAGCAGCCAGGACTCAAACTGGCATCCATATGGTATGCCAGCATAGCAGGTGGCAGCTTAACCCACTGCACCACAATTGCTGAAGAAATTCCAATGGCATTTTATATATTAAATAGAAAAAAACAATCTTTAAATTCATATGGAATCACAGAAGACTCCCAATAGTTGAAATAATCTTGGGCAAAAATAACAAAACTGAAAGCATCACATGCCCTAATTTTGATAATAAAAGGATTGTCATCAAAACAGTTTGGTACCAGCATATAAACAGACACACTGACAAATGGAGCAAGATAGAAAGCCTAGAAATAAACCCACACACCTATAGTCAGTTGATTTCACAAAGCTGTCAAGACACATATTGGGAAAGGACAGTCTCTTCAATAAACGGTATCAGGAAAACTAGTTATCCACATGCAAAATTATGAAATCAGATCCTTATCTCACAACATACACAAACCTCAACTCAAAATGGGTTAGAGACTTAAATTAAGACCTAAAATTGTAAAACTACTAGAAAAAATATAAAGGAAGATCTCCACAGCACATATGATTCCAAAGCACAGGTAACAAAAACAAAAACAGACAAATGAGATGGCATCAGACAAAAGCTTCTGCACAGCAAAGAAAGGAAACAAAGTGGAGACACAACTCTCAGATGTAGAAAAAGGCAGACCACACGCCTGATACAAAAGTGACATCCCAGGTATATAAGAAGCTCAAAACACTCATGAATAAGAAAATAAATAGTCCAATTTAAAATGGGGAAAGAAGGGTGGGCATATGACCTAGTGTTGACCTGCACTGAAACCCACATCCCATATAGGAGAGCCAGGGATCAAGTCTCAGCACTGACTCCTGACTCCAGCCTTTTGCTAATAAAGACCCTGGAAGGTAGCAGAAGATGGTTCAAGTTGCCGGGTACCTGTTGTCCATGGGGAAGACAACTGCTGAGTTCCCATCTCCTGGTGTCGGCCAAGTCCAGTTGCATTGCAAACATTTGGAGAGTGAACCAAGAGGGGAGCTGTATCTCTGTCTCTCTGTTCCTGAAATTAAAAAAAAAAATAAAATAAAAACTGGCAAAGGACTTGAATAGATATTTCTCAAAAGAAGACATACACATGGCCAACAGACAAATGAAAAAATGCCCAATATCATTAATCATCATGGAAATGCAGGCAAACCCCAAGGCAACACCACAAAATCCTAGATAGACTAACCATTAACAAAAAGATAAACAGTAACTACAATTGGTGAGAGTTTGGAATAAAGAGAACTCTTGTATACCATTGGTGGGAATAAAACTGGGTAGAACAATTTATGGAAGACAGTATAGAGTTTCTTTTTAAAAATTAAAAATAGAATGAAAAGGTCATCGAAGTACCACCATATCAAAGTGCCTGCCCTCCAACATGGGAGACCCAGATTGGGTTTTAGGTTCCTGGCTTCAGTCTGGCCCAGCCCAGACTGTTATGGGCATTTGAGATATGAACCAGTAAATGGAAGCTCGCTCTTCTCTTTCAAATAAAATGAAAATAAGTAAATAAACAATTTTAGAATAATATGACCATATTACAAATTTCCTGGTAACTTCACTTCTGAATATATATTCAAAGGAAATGAAACCAGGAACCTATGGTTTGCATATAAATTAGTCTCCAAACTCATACAGGACTTGAAACCCCAAAATTATACATTAATTGTATTAAGAGGACAGAAATGTGATCGAATTGTGGTGTGTTGGAAGTGGGACCTCAGGGGAGGTCTTTCAGTCATTGGGGGCATGCCTCTGAGAGGCAGTTCCAGCAGGAGAGTCCTTACGAAAGCCTGGGGCAGCATTTGGCCCAGCAGTGAAGACTCTGCCTGGGACTCCCCCAACCCATAGCAGAGTGCCTGGGTTTGAGTTTCCCCTACTCCTGATTTCAGCTTCCTGCTAATGGGTACCCCGGAGACAACAGATGGTAGCTTGAGCAGTTGAATCCCTGCCGCATACAGGGGAGAACCAGATTCTGGACCCCCTGGTCCAACCCTAGCTGTTGCAGGTATTTAGGGGTAAATCAGCAGGTGAATGATCCTTCCTTGTCTCTCTGTCTTTCAAAAAAATGTCCGAGTTTGGGCCCAGTCCCTCTCTCTGTTTCATTGCTTGCCTTGTGGTCCTTATTCCGTGTGTGCTCCACCAGTCACCACAGGCCCCTGGGCAGAGCCAAAGCCTGCACTATGCCATTTTGACTTTGAATATCCAAAAGTGTCAGCTAAGTAAACTTCACTTTCCTTCCTAAGTAGAGTGCCTCAGATATTTTGTTGTGGTAATAAAAAGCTGACTAATACAATTCCCTGGTCCATTACAGCACTATTCATAATAGCTAAGATATAAAAATCAACAAAAGTGTTGGTTAAGGGATGAATGGATAAAGAAAATGTGGTATAAATACACACGGAAATATTGTTCAGCTTTAAGAGTCAGGAAATCTGAAGGACATAATGCTAAGTGAAATAAGCCAATAAAGACAAATATGATCTCACTTAAATGGGAAATCTAAAAGAGCTGAACTCATAGAAGTAGAACAAAGAAAAATGGGTACCAGAGGCTGGGGAGGGAGAATGAGAGGGGGGAGGAGAGCTGTTGGTCAAACGGGAGGAGTGAGTTCTGAGATCTACTGCATAGCAGGGTCACTAGAGTCAATAATTAAAAATTAAGTAAAACAATACAAACTGTTCAGTGTATGAAAGGTGTGTCTGGGAAGACTGAAGGCAGGGATAACTTTCCTGGGCTGGACATTCACAGAAACAAAGAAAATTCTGGATGACTGGCTACAACACATCAGACAGTACCAGGCATTAACATGAGACACAGCTGTATGCTTTGTTAAATCACAGGTAAGAACATACTCCTTGAGATTCTAATGCAATACATCAGATCAAGGCCCAGAATTCTTCATTCATAACATACACTTCAAATCCTCTGATGAAACAGTTCAGAAACTATGCTACGAACATTGCTCTCCGCTTCAGAAAGTATTTTAAATTAAGATAAAAGCAAAAATGATTAGATTTCTACCAATGTAACAAATACTTTGAAGTAATAAGAAAGCAAAATTAAGTTGTACTTCAATGACTGTCCCCTTCTAAATTAACAGATAACCCCAAATAGCCAAAACAACATATTGGGTAAGGTGAAAGGAATAGGACTTCAATCACTGCTGTTGAGAGTGTAGATTAATAAAATTCCTTTTATGGATCATTTGATAATATCCAGAAATACTACAACTGCATATATTCTAGGACACAGCAAACCTACTTCTAAAAATTCATATTGCTGTATACACACAATCCAAATTATATATATATATGCATACACACACACACACATATATAAGGATGCTTCAAGAAGTTAATGGAAAATGTAATTAAAATTTAAAACATATTTCCATGAACATTTTTAAGCACTCTCATGTAAAAGTATTTATGTACATATATGAAATTATTCATCACAAAATGTTTTGTAATAGCCAAAAAGAAAAAGAAGAAGAAGAAGAAGAAGAAGAAGAAGAAGAAGAAAAAGAAGAAAATCTGAATTGTCTAGTAGAGACCTAGTTAGAAGATACATTGGGATACCATGCATACTTGAGAAGAAATAAGTAGCCCCTTTTTGTATATCTGCAAGATATACTTTTTGTACATCTCCAAGATACACTAGTTATGGGGAAAGGGCAGGGAAAGACCAATGTGCATAATATGTCATTTGTGTTATCTCTTTTTATCTACAAAAATAAGAATTGTGTGTAATATACTCATATACACGTAACACAATTCTAGGAAGAATGAATAACAATGGCTATCTGTGGGAAATGTGGTTGGGGATAAAAGTGGGTGCATGATTTTCTGCTTGGCATTTTGGACTTCTGGAAACATGTGAATATAGTGCCTATTCAAAAATTTAAATAAAATCTAAAAATATAAGGAAGGAATATACATATTTCTCTTTTCCCCAAATGTCATCCAGGTGAAAAATTGCAAGTAGAAACTAAACAATATTGTCCAACTTCACTGCCTTGCTTAATAAGCAATCTTTACATCTACAGGGATTGCTGCATGAAGTGTAATTTTCAGTTTTGTCATGTCTCTAAAAGGAGACAAACTCTCAAAGCTGAAGATCTTTAGGCAATAAAAATTAAGTTTTTTATTGGGGAAGGAAGTATCTGCACTATTTAAATGTACTAGGCAATGCTTTTCTACGGTCCTCAGTTACTTGTTCAACTGCTTTCACAAAATAAATAAATAAATAAATAAATAAAGACAAAACAAAAAAACAGAAATGGAGACTGCCTAAGGGAATATCTCCTGCCCTCAGGGAAGTTGTCATCTGAAAAGAAAACAATCAGCAAACGATCCAGCTGACCGGTTTAATTTACAACCAAGGTCAGTGCTACTGAGGAGGGATGGTCTTGAAATTTGGGGACTCTTACATTGCAAATTGAGGTCAAGCGATGATACGCTTGGTAATTTTCTGGGTTTGGAGGTGAATAAAGAATTGTAGATTGATATATGTTCAAATCACTCACTTAAGGAATTAAAACCTCACCTACCGACGAGGGTGGGATTCGAACCCACGCGTGCAGAGCACAATGGATTAGCAGTCCATCGCCTTAACCACTCGGCCACCTCGTCACACGCAAGCACACTGAAACCTTTTACTTCCTCCCTGCAGTTCTTTCTGTAGTAATATCTTGATTTATACCTTTCCTGGATGAATCTTGACAACTCACAACCACACCCAGAATCAAATATTTTCAGGTATGTTTCATAGCTAACACAAAACTACATAATGACGCTTGGGGTGGCTGAGTTACTTGGCACATAACAAACGAACAGGTAAAACCAGTATACCTTGATAATGAACACGTAGATCCTGGTTAAAAACAGGAATCAATACAATAGAATTTCAATCTTGCTTTGCTAACCCGGCTCCGGCCAGCAACCCTGTCTTCTCGCAAAAACTTAAGTCTCTCTTTGCTTTCCAGAGACCTTATCCCCCACCTCCTATGAGAACATCTCCCAGGATTCCTGTTTTCTGGAGGTACCGAGAAACCAAGAATCCGGTCCTGTGTTTCTCTGATATTTGCTTTTGAAGTATGCCAGACACTTCGGAGATGCCTTAGTTTCTCTCTCGTTTCTTCGCTGAAACTTGGAAGTGATCCGCTTGAGACGAGAAGCAGTGAGCGACAACGTGATTGGAAAAACAGACGCAAGCACCCACTGGGCCCTTTGCATTCTAGAGTGGATTAGAATCTCACAGCATGAGACGGTTTAGCGAGGACTGAGTGAGGGACTCCATACTACTGCAGGAGCAGGAATGCCTGAGTCCTGACTGTGGCTCTGTCCATCCCCCACGCCCTTCCACCCCCGTAATTCTTTTTTATCTTTACAAGAAGGAGCTGAATTTGACAGCTTCAAACAAATCCAATATCAGGAAACCTCGCTTCCTCACAGGGTTTGCCTGCTTTTCCACATTTGTGGAGAACTTTGGAGAGATTCTTATGTTCCTTTGCTGCATTTCATACACTCATCTTCGGCATACCCATCCATCATGGGTCACTCAGGGGAACTACTAAAAAATTTTTTTTGAAGTAGAGTTCACGCAAGGAACAGATACAATCACATGAAATGTTCAGTGAAAAACAAGGAAGGCAGAAAAAAGGCAACAAAGAACAAACACAGCAAATAGAAAAAGTTACAATTATGTAAGATATTAACCTAGTCTAGCAATTACCATTTTAAATGGGAATGGTCTAAACACATTTAGTAAAAAAACAAAAACAAAAAAAAGTGAAAGTAAATTTAAATAAAAAAAGACTCAATTATATGTTGCTTTAAGAAGCCCACTTTAAATAAACAACCAGAAATAGTTTAACTGTAAAAGAATGGAGAGAGATACATCATGCTCACACCAATCAGAGGAAAGCCTGAATAGCTGTATCAATTTCAGACAAAGCAGACTTCAAAGCAAGGAAAATTAGCAGGGGCAAACAGAGGTGTGACATACTATAAAGGGGCCAGTTCTTCAGGAAAACGTAGTAATCCTTATGGCGCGTGCATGTGTGTAACAACAGAGCATCAATATACATGAAACAAATCTGCAAAGAGAAATTGATAAATGCACTATTATAGCTGGAAACTTCCTACCTCTCTATCATTAATGGACAGATCCAGCAGGCATGGCATCTAATTAAATCTGGTCCTTAGCCCTTTTCTCATTGTAAATATTATTTGCATTTGAGTACTCTCTGTGTCACTCTCTATCTCTGTGTCACTCTCTCTCTCTCTCTCTCACACACACACACATATACACCCCTCAAAATCAGACGTTGTCACTAGTTTTGATTTTCAATTCTTCCTCAACACTATTTTCTCACAATAGCGCCTTCCTCTTTGCCTTCTCCTATATAAAATCAATTAAAAAATTATACTTGCTTTCATGTGCAAAAGAAGGAGCTCTCTTTTTTCCTCCTAAGGATGGACTAAATTTTTAATCTCTCTAAGAGCAGTGAGATTGTTGTCCATGTCATGCTTCCAGGGAAAAGTATATAAAACACATTTTTCTGTGAGATGATTCATTTCTCAGAGGAATCATCTATTTCCCTGTGGTTCCCTTGCAACCTGAGATCCCTGTGGCCAATGAACAATATCCGATGCCAGACACCTGGAGGTTGCCTGAGCTGGGGAAGACATGCAGATCATATATATATACTCCTCCAAATTAAGGAGCCCCAACTGAATTCAACAAAGAAAAGCCACTGAATAATAAAGCCATGCTCTGTACCAGGCCCCAGAGGAAGCAATTTATGTAGATTTCTTCTTTAAACCTCACAACAATCCTGAAATATAGCTATTATCCTTTCCAGTTTGTGTGAAGAAGCTGAGATTAAGAGAGTAAATGTTTTTGTCCAACACAGAGAGCAAAGGCGTCATCAAGGCCTTCCTGACAGAAATGTGGGCTTTGGAAAAGACACACAACGATAACACCACTTCTTTTCTCTCCCCAGGCCAGGCTCTCTGCTGAAAAACTCTAATAGCATTTGCTCTTGAAGAAATGGCTATCTAACTTAAGTTTTATTGTCTTTTCTTAGCCATAAAGTAAAATTTTCCAACCGCTCTCATTAGAGAAAAGTGATTCCGCTAATTTACCCTTCAGGTCTCTTTTGTGTTTTCTTGAAAACTTTTTAAAACTCACAGAATTCTAAAATGAACATGGATTGCAAAGTGGAAAAGGTATACTCTCTAGAGCACTACTCTGTTCTGTGTGGAAGAGAAAGCAGGCCCTGTGAGCATAGGTCTTGCTGGTAGCATTGGGCACCCTCAGAGTGAGCAGTAAGAGAGCCATGTCTCTACTAGTGGCTTTAGGAGGGAACAGTTCAAATCATTTCCCATTGCATTGTCTGTCTGGAGGAGAGAATGGGAAGGAGAAGAAAGGAAACAAAGAGAAATCTCAACTAAATGAAGAAGCAGTAGGTCAGGAGTTCAGATGACATGTGAATCCCTAAAACTCTGACGACATAAGCTTTTACAAAGTGACTCATTTAATTCACCTGAGTAAAAAGATTCTCACTGAATCCTGATAGTGCATCCTGTTGTATCACATAGCCACTGAAGAGTGTATTTTGGCACAAGCACAACAATATTGAGCTTCTCTTTCTATTATTTCAAGATTAATCCAGAATTACCCCTAAAGGCAAAGCTAAAAACTTGCCATGGAACTCCAAATTCCATTAAGTTGGCAGATACCAATGCCATCTTGCTAGTTAAAGTGATCAGTTTAAGTACATAACTGATCATAAAAATAGGAATAAATGTCAAAGGGATCACATAAATAAGACCAAGTGTCTGCTAATAATAATAGATAGGATTAAAAAGGAAGTGGGATACACAGCAGACTCATAGAATGACAAATGCCCTAAATAGCATTCAGGCCTCAGAACCAGCTCTTAAGGCATTCAGATCTGGCTAAAAAGCCCTTGAGAGTATTTCAGGCATGGAAAACCAAGACACTGTGGTGAAAAATGGCCTACATGAAAGATCTCTGTGAGTGAGATCCCGGTGGAAAGAAGGAGCCATCAAAGAAGGAGGTAACTTTATCTGAAGGAAGTAGAGAACTTCCAATTTGATTATGGCCTTGTCTAAATAATGTAGGAGTTTGTGGACTCAAGAGGCTTCCATAGCCTTGGCAGCTCATGAAAAGAGCCTCAGGTGATTACTGACGTCTTAAATAAGAGTGTCAATTGTTAAATCAACAACAGAAGTCACTGTGCACTTGCTCCCCATGTAGGACCTCTGTCCTTAATGTGTTGTACTATGAACTAATGGTAAAACTAGTCTTCAAACAGTACTTTATACTTTGTGTGTCTGTGTGGGTGCAAACTGTTGAAATCTTTACTTAGTATAGAGTTGATCTTCTGTATATTTAGATAATTAAAAATGAAGCTTAATGAAGGATGAGATGGGAGAGGGAGTAGAGGTGGGACAGTTTGAGGGTGGGAGGGCGGGTATGAGGGGGAAGAACTGCTATAATCCAAAAGTTATACATATGAAATTTATATTTATTAAATAAAAAGCTTTCTATAAAAAAGATTAATCATGACGTCAATTAGAAACACTCTACCTTCTGGAGGTGAATCCTAGACAATCTTGGTGCTGGTTGTTGATTTACTGGACAGAGCAACATACTCAGCCTAGGAGAGTGGGAGCAAGAGAGTTTTGGAGAAAATGAGGAAATGCTCCCAAAATCTTGGGGGTATTTTAGACAAAACCAGGCATCAGCATGAAGGGACTCTCACAGGTCAACTCTGGGACTGTTTGAGCATCAAATAAATAAATGACTATAGTGATCAATGATAAATCACTGACAAAAGTAGACTCCATACAAATACGTTGGCAAGTGAAGAAGGATATGGGACAGAAGCACAAACTCGCTTAGGGCAGCGAGCCAAGCACTGAGCAAACCTGGGAGGTGGGCTGGAGCTGGGAGATCATCCAGCAGCCATCACCATCAAGATGGGTTCCCAGAGTCACGTGACCTCTTGGCGGAGTCAAGAGATAGGATATTTGCAGTCTTCCATCGTCTCCCTACAAACCAGGTGATCAAACTTAACTTCACCAGCGCTGGGCAGATGGACACACCCGTCTCCAGATAAGACACTTCGATATTACCTAATGTGGTATTCCAGTGGGAAAAGCAGAACTTGAGTCTAATCACGAGAAAACCTCAGCCAGGCCACAGTGAGAGGAACTGAAATGCGTTAACAGCGCTGTGGTTATGCAGCATTTAAACAACTGGCCATGCTCTATGCAACTTTCGATCCTCTGAGGAAGCAAGCAAATGTTAAAGCAAACACAGTAAAATAATCTGAGCAAAGGATAGTTGGATATTTTGGTACTATTTGCTCTTTTTCAACTTCTTTGGGAGTTTGAAATTGTTTCCAAATAAGAGGGATGCCTGTGAAGTCAGCGGCCATGAATATGGGCCCAGCCCGACCAGGCCAGCTCTTCAAACTACGGAAATCGTCTGAGGAGCCAGTGCTGCCTCATCTTCCCACAGTGTCCCATGGATTCGTAGCCCACAAACAGGCCACACCTGATCGCCTCTTTTTTCAAATAACAGCCCTGTTCCACTGCAACCCCACAACCTCCGGACAGCTGGGGACCGGCAGGGTTTTGCAGGAGGTAAACTTTGTTCTTGATTTTTGGATGCTCTCTGTTCCCCCTGGAGGCGGCGCTGGGCGTGGGGACGGGTGGGCTGCAAGCTGGGACCTCCTTGGGCTACTCCCAGCTGCCCTCTCGGCCCTCCCTCTGGGCTACGCTACCCCCTGCTTTGCTCTCCTGGTATCATCAGTTGGAAAGAAGCTGCGGACGGCGAAAGGCAACACACTTTCTCCTTCTGCCGGACCCAGCTCAGCTGTGGGAAGGTTTCTCCTGCGATTTTAAGAGGCAGAGATAAGGATAATAAATCATGAAAGGAGTCCAACGTGAGCCTTTTCACGGTCGGGGGTGTAGCTCAGTGGTAGAGCGCGTGCTTAGCATGCACGAGGTCCTGGGTTCGATCCCCAGCTCCTCCATCAGTTTTGGGAAGACGAACTTGTGAACAGGGTACGTTCTGTCCGCATTTGTGTCAATACCCGTTCACACCTTGATTGCTCACACTGAACTTGATCCTTTGAGTCAGCCTTCGATCTGCCTGTATATATTTCCTTTGTGACTTCTGACAACTCTCATATTCCAGGACCACCCTAGATCCTATGTAAAGAACCGCTCTGCAAACTAATTGGCTCAGCTTTTTGGGATTCCATACTGCGTTATTATTGAGAAATAGAAAAAGGTTGAAAGGACAGACCCTTTCACTTTTTAATCTTTTTTGAATCCTGAAGAGTTCTCGGAGTGAAGATCACAGGAAGAGGTGATTCTTCTGAGTTTCCCTCTCCCCACATTACATTTTCTTGAGCCAGTTTGCCTAAGCCAGAGCTAGTCTGAAATATTAAATACATGAGAGGGAAAAGACTGTGTAATATACATTGTTAATTGGGCTTATGACCTATACCACCTATTTAAGCCTCTTTAAGATATTTTGTGGTCAAATTTTAATTTTTTTTCATAACAACACAGGGATATCCATTATCTTCAGTACTACTTAATATTGTAATGGAGGCATTAACCAAAGAATTTCAACATTAAAAAATAATTAAAAGGCAGGTGTTTGGCACAGTGGTTAAGACTGCTGTGACACCCTCATCCCTTACCAGACAGCCTGGGTTTGAGTCCTGGCCCCACTCTGGATTCAGGGTTTCTCATAATGTGCACTCTGGGAGGAAGCAGCAATGGCTCGAGTAGTTGGGTCTGCACCACCCACATGGGAGATCCAGGTTCACGTTTAGCGTTCAGCCTGGCTTCAGCCCCGGCTCTTTGTGGGCATTTCAGGACTGAACCAGAAGCTGCTCGGTATCTTTCTCTCTCTCTCTCAAGCAAATAAAAAGAAAGACAAATTAAAGTAACTAGAGGATTAAATATGAAGGATTATATATCTAGAGACCGTCTCTAAAAATAGAAAGGTTACTACAAATAAAGAATTTTGTAAAGAATCTGGTTGTAAAATTAACACACACACACACACACACTCACATTAGCCTTCTGATATCCAACCTTTGAAGGTTTTTGATTATCAATCCCTTATTTTGAAAGCTGACAAATGAAGGAATTGAACTGTATATAAAGGTAAGGAAAAATGAATTTTAATGAAGAATGGGATGGGAGAGGGAGTAGGAGGTGGGGTGGAAGTGGTGTGGAAGGGCGGGTATGGTGGGAAGAACTGCTATATTCCTAAAGTTGTACCTATGAAATTTATATTCACTAAATAAAAGCTTTCTATAAAAAAAGAAGGCATTGAATCAAGTATGTATTTTTCCTCTTCCACATGAAATGTATTCTATGATAAACAACATGAGTATACTTCAGAAAGTTTTCAGAAAATAGAATATTTTCCATAGTTTATTTTAGTGTAGCACAAAAGCATTTGAGACCTATGCATAGTTTTTTTTTTATTTGTCATTTTTCATGAGCCTTTTGATTAGGATTAGTATTAGCTGTAAGAAGATGTCCTCCAAAAAGTGGCCTTAACTGCAAGGTTGTGGTTTTTGCAAGATCTTTCAATGGTTCTTGTTATCAAGTAAATACACACAGGAGCTTCCCTTCATGACCTTCCAACTCCATTTTATTAGGGTCTGACATAAGTGATTCCATTTTGATTATGACAGCTTTCACAGAATATACAAAGGGTCTCCAAAAAGTTAATGAAAAATATGTAATGTTTTATTACATTTTCCATGAACCTTTTGAAGTACCTTTGTATTATTTAAAAGCAGTTAGTTGCAAAAGGAAACAGAGAAAAAGGAAACAGAGAAAAAGGGCAGTTTAAAGAGCTTCCCTGTAACAGAGATCATAGGTTATGTTAAGATGAATGTCCAAGTAGGATACATACCCAAGCATTTTTCTTCCCTATATTGTCCTTTTACCACCAAAGAGTTAATGCAGCAAGAGGTTTAGTATCAGAAGCAATTGGCTTTATTTAAGCATCTGAATTTCCTTTTCTAACTAAAATCAAGAAAGGCAGTACTGGCTTAGTTTACAGTTAAGCTACTTAGAAATGCTCCATGTTTACATTTTGCAGAACAGAAGAACAATAATGGGCATATATGGTCAATAAATGATCATTCTTCAATTTGTCAAGTTCTTATCCCTTAGGTCAGTAGGTGGCATACCAGAAAAAGTGTGACACATTGAAAATAATAGACACAATAATTGGAAATACAGAAATTTCTCTTCCAGATCCAAAAGGGAGAAAGCATCCACCCTGTGATGTTAGACAAGACACATTTATAAAAAGACACTCTGGACTTGTGCAAAAGGATAAATTCACCACTCAAAAAGATTCATTTGTGTATTGAAAGCCTATCAGGATCAACATGTAACCTACTGAGCTAGCTAGGACAGGGAATGATCCATCTATAAACAAATAAATAGGCATGCATGTCTGTACTAGCTGCTTGTATTTCTGTATTTCTAATCCAAGAGAAGTCATCAAAAAGTTCATGGGAAATGTGTATTATGGAAAAATTGTATATGAATTTCAATTTTTTAAAATAAGCTTATCTTTTAATTCAATTTTTCCACAAACTTTGAAAACTACCCTGGTGTTTTAAATTGCTAACGGGAGAAGGCCCAAAGCCTTCTTTCCTGTACAGAATTCAGGCAATGTCTCATCCTTTAAAGAGGCAAGTAGGAAGAAGAGATGCTGGGATTCAAATCTGGATTCTTATAGCAGAGCTCTTCCCTCCCCTGTTGAACCATGTTCCCTCTATAGGTAATAGTGACCCTTCCAATCGCTGCTACCAAAATGGCATCTTTATAGAACTTCTTGTAAAGTAGCTCTACCAGGAAGTGGGAAGGAAAGTGGAAAGTAAAGACACATAGTGACACGACAAGAGAAATGAAAGGGGCCAGCATCGTGGTGCTGCTTGGGCCACCCACGTACCATAGAGCAGTGCCTGGGATAGAGTCCCTCCTCCACTTCAGATTCTGATTCCTGTTAGTGCACCTAGGAGGCAGCAGATGATGGCCCGAGTCCTTGGGTTCCTGCCTCCCTCATGAAAGACTTGGATGTAGTTCTTGGCTCCTGGCTTCAGGCTGGACCAGCCCCAGTTATTGTAACCATTTGGGGAGAATGTTTCTCTCTCTCTCTCTCCCTCCCTCTCTCTCCCTCCCTCTCTCTCTCTCCCTCTCTCTCTCTCCTCTCCATCTCCTCCTCTCTCTTCTCCCCTTCCCTTCCTTTCAAATAACTGAATCTTTGTTAAAAAGAGGACTGAAATAAGCCATGAATATAATAACAAGGTGAGCAGGCAGAGGTTTTGCTACATTTTACCCCTTTCTAGGAAGACATTAAGTAGAGATACTAAGAATAGAACTGGGAATCCCAGATGTGTAAACCATAAACTCTACCGCTTATATCCTTGCAGTTACTTCAGTTCTCACACCAGTCTTTGGTCAGAAAAAATTTAATGTGATTTACATGGCTCTTTATTCCAGACTGTGTCAATAATTCCCATCTTGATGAGAAGAAAAAGCTATCCTTTAGGTCACTCAAGTGACCTCAGATTGCATTAAATCAGACCAGACCTCATTCGACAAGCTGCTGAAAAATTGGCTTACAATAGGTTGTATATGTGACGATCAAAAAGCATGACATAGGCCGGCGCCGTGGCTCAACAGGCTAATCCTCCGCCTTGCGGCGCCGGCACACCGGGTTCTAGTCCCGGTCGGGGCACCGATCCTGTCCCGGTTGCCCCTCTTCCAGGCCAGCTCTCTGCTGTGGCCAGGGAGTGCAGTGGAGGATGGCCCAAGTGTTTGGGCTCTGCACCCCATGGGAGACCAGGATAAGCACCTGGCTCCTGCCATCGGAACAGCGTGGTGCGCCGGCCGCAGCGCGCTACCGCGGCGGCCATTGGAGGGTGAACCAACGGCAAAAGGAAGACCTTTCTCTCTGTCTCTCTCTCACTGTCCACTCTGCCTGTCAAAAAAAAAAAAAAAAAAAAAAAAAAAAAAAAAAAAAAAGCATGACATATTGTAGAAAAGATCAGGGTAATGGTAGCAACAAAATGTATCTTAGGTAAGTAGTTCAGATTGTTCCTAATATAAAGTTCACAGTCTAAATCTTCAGAGGTAATGATCCAAATAGTTAAGAAAAGAGGGCAGAATTATTTTCAGCTATGTTCCAGAGAATTGGATCTATGATCACAAATCATCTACTTTTAGTCATAACAAGGTAAACCTGACTTTGTTAATGGGTGGTAAGATTTAAAGGTGTTCTAAGCGTAGTTACATTATTTTGATGTAGATGTATAACTTTCATTAACTGGAAATGTTTGCATTGCCAAATTCTTTAAGTGTTCCAAATATATAATTAAATTCATGCACCTAATATTTTAAAATTTAAGCATTTGAAGAAAAATACTAATAAAGTATTCGAAGAATAAAACATTCACTGACAATCTTAAAGCAATGAAAAATGAATACTACAAATCCTTCCCATGTGGAGATGCCAGGAATTGAACCCGGGACCCCATGCATGCAAAGCATGTGCTCTACCACTGAGCTACATCCCCACACAGAAAGATATTTTTCCCTTTTATTCTTGTCCAATAGCTGTCCCTAAACTGGTGTAGAGATAGACAATCCTACCAGTTTTTTCAGTCTAGATTCATAGAAACATAATCAGATTTGTTTAACAAATTATCAGTGAGTAATACCATCCAGAAGTTCCTTGTCATTTCCTTCAACATCATTCAGCATGGTTTACAAATGCAAACTTGTGCTATTTAAGTTCTTGTCCTCCTGTAGTAAGATAGTTTCCAGGGTAGGGGTTGTAACATTTTACTCATCATTTTATCCCAAGTCTCTGGCATAGCACCTGGCACATGGCTGTGAGCCAAAAATCACAGGTGTGCTCCATTCGGTATACATGTAATAAAGAACCTTGCAATGATGTGTGGGGAGGGAAATGATTCAAAAATATATAAACAGACCCTTGTAATACAGTGCTGGGGTGAAGACGCGCATGTAACTACAGTGCTAGACAGAACTATACCACTTTGTTGATCAGAAAGTGATAACTCCTGGGGTCTTGAAAATCAAGATGGCCGAGTGACTAAAGGCCAACAGTTATGCTCCAGGACCAGAGTGGAGTTGTGTTCTGAGTGCCAGAGAAGAGTGAAAACCCAGGATAAACACCCAGCAGCAATTTCTTCAGGTTCCTGATCGCAGTCTCGATGGCCAACAAGTCTAGCGCAGAAACTGCAGGCAAATGCCTCAGTTGGCTTTGCAAAGATTTCACTCGATGGAGATCTGAAAAATAAGCTCCAGTTCGCTGGAGGATCAGAGTTTTCTGGCCTCCTGGTGACACTGACACTCTTTTGTAGACATGGAAGGGGAAGGTTTGTGAGGTAATTGTGAGGCGACAAGACTGGCCAGGGCCACCCATGTTGCACCACTGGGGCTGGAGCTGGGGACATGCCTTTCCCTGTGCAGAGTCCCTGTGCTGGCTGCAGGGGATCCTGGAGTATTCTCCGAAACTGTCACAGGCCCAGGTGTCACCACCTGGCCTTCTACCCATCAGCGACAAAAACATGGCCCTTGCTCCCTGCTTTTGCGGGGAGGGGGTTAATTCCAGCCTTCTGATTGCCACTCTCAAGCCAAGGCTGCTCTCTGCCTTAGGATTCCCTTCGGGTGCTCGCCTGTGTCTCCCCCCACCCTCGCCTCTCAGTCTCAGGGAGACTCTCCACCTTCCATCTGCCTTTTCTTCCTTTGTACTGACTGCTTGGGTTCACTGGGTTTATCTCCCTGCGGAGGCAGCTTCTCGGGACCGCCAGTTGGTGGAACCTCTGGAGGGCTTGAAGCCGCCCCCAACATGGCCAAGGGCAGCGATAGAGGGCCCTGCCCTGCCCCTTCCCAGAACCCATCTGGCCCCAGTGGAAATGCAGGGTAGAAGGGCAATAGTGAAAAAAAGATAAAAGTTCATGAGAAACTTTTGTAACCAGGAGAGGAACATGAATGAATGAATGAATGAATGAATGAATGAATGAATGAAACTAAAACAAAACAAGCAATAAAGCTATTAGTTTCATTCTCCAGCGAAGAGAACATCTTACCTATCCGGAGCCGGGACACAGAGCCTTACCTGGCGGAGATCCAGGGAGACCCTCCTTCACGGACACCTGTGGCAGGTGAAGGTGTGGCCAGGTTCCTCTTCCCGCCCTCGCGATCGCAGAGCGCTTTGGGGTCCCCAGCTGTGGCCGCGAGTGTCTGCTGCTCGCTTCCCCCCTACTCACCACCCCCTGTTCCTCGCGGTCTCAAGCAGGTTCTAAGAAGACCCTAGTGGGGTGGAGGGGAGCTCTGCGTGTCCTGACTCAAACGTGCGGCCAGGTAGCGGCCGCAGACCAACTAGTCCGTGCGGGCTCTCGGGGGATCTCAGTCTCCTGTGTGCGGTGACCGGCGCCCCGCGCCTCTGATTTTCCCACCGCGTACAAATCGCGGGTCCCGTTCGTGTCCAGTTGTGACCGGGACAAGAGTCGTCGCAGCCCCAAGCTAAAGCGCAGGAGGCTGAACCCTGCCAGCCACCCCCTGGTCAGGGTGCGCTCCTGGGCGCGCGGAGCCCTCGGCGACGTCCGGCCAGACCACAGCTGCTCTTCGTCCAATTCCGCCCTCCCTTGTTCACACCAGGGCAGAAAAAAAGTCTCAGCATCCTCAAGACAGCAGGACCGCTCCGCAAGTGGAAGGAAAGGAACCTGCGGAGACGAGGCTGCCTTGGGGGCCGTGGCGGCTCTCGCCTGGAGACACCGCATCCTTTGCCGTTCTCTCGGCCTCAGCCTCAGCTCCCTGTCCGGTGCTAGGAACGTCTCGCCCGCTGGTGCAGTCGGTGCAGGGACGCGCAGGGGCACGTCCTCGAGGGTGCTTGGCGCCTGTAGTGGGGAGTTATCGGCTGGAGCTGTGGCGAGGGTTGATCCCAAGGAGCTAGACCCGGGCTGGCGTGTGAGCGCAACACATCGTTTCCTGGGCCCAAGTGGCGGCTTCCTCCCGGAGCCCAGGGCAGAGGTCGCCCTTCGGGTGTGCGTTTGCAGTGGTGCTGAAAGTTCCCCCTGGCTTTTCTGTCAAGTTCGTGCGACTCCTTGGATCCCAGATCAACTGCAGGCGAGAATCCTTACCTGCTTCATCCTCTCAAGTCACAGGCTGTCTCCAAGAAGACCTGCTGGGGTCTCTCGCTCCTCTCCAACTCAGGTTGCTGCATTAATCGCCGACGCCGATGCAGAAGTTTGGTTTGATTTCACGTTGGAGGAGCACCACTTGGCAGATAGAGGCCGGCGCTAAGGAAGCGATTGCCTCCTACCTGCACCTTCCCAGACCTTGCCAGGGCCCGGGGGCAGTGGGCTCACCAGCACACACTGTGCAGTGAGATTTGAATCATAATGATGGTTGGATTCTGGGTGAGGAGGCCGGTGCCCTGACGGCCACATCTGATGAAGGCAAAAGGAGTACAGCTGACCCACACCCCACCAAAACTTGTAGTGAGGAAGATGACAAGGCCGGGCGCTATGTTGCACCTGTTAATGCGGGAAGCATACTTCAAATCCTCTAAGATCCACTGGGAGGCACTAGGCCCAGTGATTCCAGCTGCGAGATCATATATTCACAATGCTGTAGGTAAAAGGCATTGTATCTTGGGAGGTGTTCCAGGCAGGCCCCAGGGTGTGGATATTGCAGCCAGGAATAATGGCACAGGACTGGATTCTACATTACTGATTTTCTAACTGAGGTCATGATTAAGGGAGGTGGCCATGTGTGTTCTATAATACTGCCAGAGGTGCAATTCAAGGACAAGGAAGAATAAAAGCCAAGAACGCTTTCATTAACCAGGAACAAAGGACAGAGTCAAAGAACAGCAGAGCATCTTCTTAGATGTCAACATCACTCCGACACTCAATAGAAAAGGGGTCCATGGGTTCCAGTGAGAGAACTGACCGGAAGGCACCACCAAGAGTGTGGCTGAGGCTTTGCCAAATGTCACTGCCCCCCCCCCCCAGGGGAAGCCTGCTGGGGCTACATGGAATGAATGGGCACAAGGTAGCTCTTTCCTAACCCATCACTGGTGATGCCTGGCCATTTTCGGTGTGGAAGGGATTATTCTGATGAATTTAAATAGCAAGTGAGGCTGCAACATCCGGTCCCCCAGTCGACTTTCCCAAATTCTTAGCAGACTCTCTTCCTACCCCACACCTGCCAAGGAGATTAAGCTCTGCCAGGTCTAAATGCCTTTGGATGTTCAGACTGCACACTACACTTGCCCCTGCCAAAAGGTGCTAACTTTTTAACCTTTGAATCCCATTCGTGATGGGAACCAATGAAGCCCCATGAACAAGGAAATTCTTGTACGGGAGGTAGGCCATGAACTTACTGAGAGAGAACAGGTCCTTTTTGCCTTACTGTTAGCTCTTGGATAGTTGAGTGAAGTCTTGTTTAGGCAGTTCATAGCCCTGGAGGTGAAAGAAGACAGTCGTAGACAACTGCCTGTGGCAGCCAGCATTGTGGTGTTGTGGGTACTTAAGTCACTGGCTGTAGCACCAGTATCCCACATAGATGCTGGCTTGGATTTAAGTCCTGGCAGGCATACCATGGTGCCAGTTCAAGTCTTGGCAGCTCCACTTCCAATTCAGTTCCTTGTTAATGTACCTGAGAAAGCAGCAGAGGATGACCCAACTGCTTGGGCCCCTGCATCGACATAGGAGACTCAAATGAGGTCATTGTGGTCATTTGGGAGTGAACCAACAGATGGAAGATGTCGCTCTCTTCCTCCCTCCCCTCCTCCCCCCGGCCAACTCTGCCTTTCAAATATCTTCAAGAAAAAAAAAAAAAAAAAAAAAACCAGCAGCTACAGTTGGTAGACACATCGTGTGTATTTGTGAAACTACACTGATTTAGTCAAAGAAAAGTGTCCCCGGAATTAAGCAAACTTAATCCTCTCAGTTAATGTTTTGAAAGACACGTTAGCCAAAGATTGGAGAATAAATATTTTTTCATTTCCCTCCTCCCCCACCTCCTTCCATCACATTTTCTCTCTTCTAGATGGCCTGACAATAGAGCCTGTGGTTCGCATATGTGTGGTCTTGAGTTTGACCTTGATATATCCAGCTGTGCACTGTGCAGAGCAGTTCAGACTGATCATTGTGTTTCAGCACTGAGTAATAGTCCATTGTCTGAATGTTTATTTCTTTACCTACTGAAGGACACTATGGTTGCTTCCAAGTTTAGGCAATTGTGAAAGAAGGTTTTTGTGTGGACTGAATTTTTCAACTCATTTAAGTAAATATTGAAGAGCACAATGACTAGATCATATGGGAAGACTATGTTTAGTTTTGTAAGAAACTGACAAACTGTCTTCCAAAGTGTCTGTACTGTTCTGCATTTCCATTAGCAACGACTGAGAGTTCCTGTTGCTCTACAGCCTCAGAAGCATTTGGTGTCACCCGTATTCTGGATTTTGACCATTCTGATAAGTGTATAGTGTTATCACTGCTGTTCTAATTTGCATTTCCCTGATGACATATGATATGGAGCACTTTTTTTTTTCATGTACTTACTTGTTATCTGTTCCGGGTTTTTTTGTTTTTTTTGTTTTTCAATCTCTGTTTGTTTTCCAGTTTGCAAGGTTTCTTTCCTGTGCCCAGTCTATTAATAAGCCCATCAATAGCATTCTTTGTTTCTGTTACAGTTTTTTGATGTTTAACATTTCTTTTTGGTTCTTTATCAGGATTTCTAGTTCTCTGCTTAGATTGCCCATCTGTTTTTGCACCCTGTCCACACCTTATCCATGCAATCTCTTAGGATATTTATCTTAGTTGTTTTACATTCTCTGATAATTCTAGCGTTGTTGCCATATCTGGTTCTAATGCTTGCTCTTTAGAACAAGCATTCGTTGTTGTTCTTTGCCTTTGGTATGCCTTATAATGTTTTCCTGCCCGTCTAACATGTTGTACTGGGTTAAGGGAACTGGAACAGACTGGTCTCTAGTAACGGGATAACATGAAGGAGGAGGGCAGGTGTTCTGCAGTCCTATAATTAGGGCTCCATCTTTCAGGGAACCTCTGCCTGTGCCTCTGGGTTGTGAATCAAGTTAAGTGTTTCTCAGGTTTTTTTGTTTGTTTGTTTGTTTGTTTGTTTGTTTGTTTGTTTTTCCCTTCCTCCTTGGGAGGAAAGAAACCAGAGTAAGCTGGAGTTGGGTATTTCCCTTCAACAGGTCAGTAAGGATCGGATAAAACCCCAGGAAGTTAGACTGGTTAACAAGTTTCTCTAGAGGGCAGTATTTTGAAGAACAGAGTATGCCCATGTATTCAAAATCCTTCCTTTTCCCTCCACCTGCCAAAAGCACAAGGAATTTTTCTCTGATATTTGCTATGAGAACCTTGCACACTCTTAGAGAGAAAACTCACAAAAGTGTGGGGACCACCCACAATAAAAACTAGGTTTTCCTGGAGACTTGTCTACATCTAGCATTTCACCAACCACAGTGCAGGTTTTACCGTGCAATGGTTTCCACTGAGGTTTCTGTTCAGGTGTGTTGGGATGCTCTGTGTCTACCTGTCTGACTCTCCAGATCTAGGGCAGTAGTTTGGCATAGGACCTCTCTTCTTTCACAGATCTAAGGAGAGTTGTTGATCTTCCAGTCCCTTCAGATTTTCACTTGTTTTTCAGACAGAGTGGCAACTCCTCAGCCCCTTACATGTATAACTCAAAGCTGAAGTTCAGACTGTTGACTGATCTTTTTTTCTTTTGATATGACTAGAGGATACATTCTTTATTGTTCAAGGGCTTCTCAGATACCCAGAGAAATATCTGCTGCTATTTTTATTTTGTCTAATGCATAGCTTATTACTTTTTAAAATTAATATTTAGATATATTGGTATACTATTTTCATCATATATAGAAGCCTTTTACCTCTAATATATAGCTATAACATATAACAAGCAGAGTTATAGATAGTGAGAGAGACAGAGAGAAAAGTCTTCCTTCCATTGGTTCATTCCCCAAATGGCCTCTACTTGCCAGCCCTATAGCTATAACATTTAAACCTAATATATCAGTTTACTTTAAGTTCCGGAGACCCCTTAGTACTGTGTTGGTAGAAAATGATACATTTATGTCAAAGTCAGCAATACCTTACACAATTGGTTAAACTTTAGCACATACAACATCGTTTCCAGGGATTCTTTAAACACAGGGTCCCTGACCCCAGGGATCAGAATGGTTAGGAGAATTTGTATTTTTAGCAAAAATCCTGGTGTTGCTGATCTCAAGACCATACTTCGAGACCCAGTGCCTTACACTACAGTCCATTTTTAAAGTGTTATAACCAGGCTTTATATTTGATTCTTCAGCATCTTGCTCAGTTTTTATTCCACAAGACACAGGTTGACTCAATCGACTGAGTCAAGTTTTCCTGCATAGACCAGGCTGAGTTAGGCACATGGTCACTGTGGATAACCTGAAGTCTAGGTCTAACACTGTGTCCACCTTAAAAGATGCACCTGTCCGGGATCTTTACCTTGCTGGCTTGGCACCTATTTATCGTTAGACTGTGCTATACTACAGGGCATTTCCCAGTACTTTGTTATAAGCACCAACGGTTTTCATTTTTTCTGATGCTAGCTTTCCCACATGGCTCTTGATCCAAATGACTTGTATGCATGGTCCTACTCTGATAAAAGCCAATTTTACAGCCACCTGTTCTGAGCTGGTTAGTTTCAGATGAATTTAGTCTTATTGACTCTGATTTATGTATAGCTTTCTGACTTTCAATGCCTATAAAATTCACGCACACAATTCTTGATCAGTGAACTCTAAAAAGAAAGAAAGAAAGAAAGAAAGAAAGAAAGAAAGAAAGAAAGAAAGAAAGAAAAAAAGAAAAGTTGTTTTAGAAAAGAAATAGACCAACTATGAATAAAGGGAAGTCTGCATGCACTTGCTTCCTGGCACTGTGTTGGGGATGTAGCTCAGTGGTAGAGCGCATGCTTTGCATGTATGAGGTCTCGGGTTCGATCCCCGGCATCTCCAGCTTCTTATTCTTAAATAGCCACCTCACAAGCATTTTCAATGCCTCAATCTTGATAAACGGAGATTCTTGGCTTTTACATTTCTAAGCAATTAAACTTCAAGTTTCAAATCAAATCAGACTTCATTTACCGTAGCTTGAGAGACAAATGCTCTGTAAAAACATTTAGCTTGCTTTCCCTGCCAAGATCACTCATGCTGTAATAAAGATCACTCATGCGGTAATAACCACTTCTTCTCCATTTTTTTTTTCTTTGTTTTTTGGAAGAGGTAGAAAGTGAGTGGGTAAGACAGAAGGTTGTTTCTACTCCTGCCCTCTCCCACAAATCTAGGATCTTTGTCACAAGAGCTTCTGCATTGCCAGGCTTAAAGAAATTATCATTCCTTCTACTTTAGAGGATAGCATAATTGAAGTCAACTTTTGAATACAAAGTACATTGCTGGCATAAGTGGTGTCAGGATGACTACTTTTTAATTAGTTAGCTTCCTAGAGCTATGAAAGTAACTAAGAGAAACCAAAGAACAGCGTTTAGCTGAAAGAAGAGAGTGGCAAGAAATGTTTATGAAGATGGGGTATGAGAATGCTTTTTATTAGCCACCACTTAGTTCTTTTTGTCAACTAGAAAAAGCTGCCTTTATCAATTAACACGGGCTAAGAAATGGTGTTCTCTAAAAGAATTCACTGAGAAAACTTGCTCTTGAAAACATACAGTAAGACGTTGCTGGATGTGGCATATCAGTAAGATCTGCCTTTATTCCCTAGATTATCTGAGCCCTGCTTTGGTTCAATTCTGTCAAAACACTGCCTTGCTTAAGTTAAAGTAAACTAAATTAAGTTAAATTAGATTCCACTCCTGCCTAAATCCGATAGTAACACTGTATCTTGCTTTTTTTGGTGAAGCCCTATACTTCTATTTGCATTTCTCTCTCGCCTAAGCAAGTATTAATCTATTTTGTTTTAAGACTGAACAATTGAGATTTAATATTTTGACTACAGAAGCTAAAAGTGGATATTGTGAAGTTAGCAAACAGAAGACGATCTTTTGATTAAAACTAAAGTTTTTGAACTTAGTATAAGGACAGCCTTCTTAAGACACCAAAAGCTACTTACACAAAAATATTAATTCATTTTCATAACTCAAATTTAATATGATCTTTTGTCAAACTGAAAAACCAGGAATAAACTGTAAAGTTTGTTTCAACATCTACAAAGGCAAACATTTTTGTGAAAAATAAGTAAGGAATGCCTATAAATCAATTTCCAAAAGAAACCAATTAGAAAAGAAATAAAATAGCTTTTAAAAAATTTAACCAACAATTTGGATGAAGGTGGCACTTGCGTTGGTTACATTGACACAAAGGGAAGTGCATCCAAAGTGGGACACAAGTGCCATTTGTTTTGACTTAAGGTATTGCACAGAATTGAATATATTTTGTCTGAAACTCTCCCACTGGGCAATGACACTTGCTTTCAGTTCAATGGAATAAATTATAGCATCACTTACAGATTTAGGTTTCAAGTGAAAGGAAGGCAGGAAGCCAGGGAGGGAAGCAGGGCGAGTTACTTAGTGAGTGGACGAAAGAATGAATGAACACATTTGGTTCCAAGAAAATTCTGTACGTGCTTAAGCCTATCATCTTCTGAATTGTCTGTGGAACGGATATGTTGGAATCCTAAGCCCCAGTGCCTCAGAATGTGACTCAGTTTGGAGTTAGGATCCTTAAAGAGGTAGTGGAAAGGTCGGTAGAGTGGGTCCTGATGCAGCACAGGGAGTTCCAGGACAGCATTCTCCTAACCCTCACTTTGTTTCCTGGATTGCTGGTGCAGTGGGAGGTTCTGAGTCTCAGTAATGGTACCGCTCTCTTCCCTAATGGCTGACTTCTATAGTTATTTCTTGGAGCCAAACTGGAAGGTGGAAGCTAAAATCAATTTTTCAATCTCTTCTGATGACTTTGATGTCTTTATAAGATTATTCAGGACAGACACATAAAGCACAGCTGTGAAGACACCAGCAAAACCAGACATCCACAAGTGAAGGAAAGAGGCCTGAGAAGGAACCAACTCTATTGAAATCTTGAACTGAGACTCCTAATCTGCAGATTGCAAGAAAACACATCTTAGGTGCCTAGGCAGCAACTCTGTGATGCCTTGTTATGACAGCCCTAGCAAATTAATGCAATTCTAAATGTTAGCCAGGGAACAACTTTTTAAAGTAACCCATGTTATTACTGATACAAAGTCCATTCATTAATTTTGCTTTCTATTATTTTCAGAACTCAGAGAAAACAGAGAGTTTACATTTGTATATTTGTATTGGCATTCAGCATGCATTCCCATTTTTTTATGATTGACATTGTATACTGGAGGGCCTGGAAAGCTAAATAATATATTCCCTGGACTTCTTAACAGTTTAAGTTCTTAACGCAAATGAGATTTGACCCTTCTCTGAGGGTTTGAAAGTAAGATATCATCCTGCTGATTGTGGCTATTTTTTGTTGGCAAGTAAGATCATGGACACATACCTTTCTCTGCAACAGTGTTACAGGGTCTGGTCTCTAACTTTTTACAATTAGAAAGAAAGTAGCAGCAGAGGCAGTGACCACAGTCTAGGTTCCAGTGTTTAATCATCAGCCTCCTGAGATTAGGAAGTAGTTATGGGGGAAGCAGTGTGTTAATATGAACTTTATGTTTCCTGGATTGTAGCTACACTATTGTGCTCTGAGTCTTGATAATTTTCTTGCCAGTTTCCCTTATAAATTACTATGACAGATATTTTCTTAGATCCATAGTGGAAGATCTAGCTTAAAGTCTGTTTTACAATAATTTCCTGTACTTAATTCTTTTCTGCTTAACATACTTAGACTGATTCCTGTTTCATAAACTGAAGTCTGAGTTATTTTTCATATTAAGAAATATCAAAATATTTAAGGGTAATAACAGAGTATAGAAACCCCTGAGTTCATAAGACAAGTAGGAGAGAAAATGCTCATCTTACTATAGTAGAAAGTCAATCTGAAAATAGAGAGTGAATGATGGATTTAGGAAAATCACCATTTGCCACCTTCACATTAATAATTGATTCTGGCAAGTGTTGTCAATGAGTGCTAAATTAGGTGGGCAAAGTTGAATGATTAACAGGATATTTACTTAGTTTCAAAATATTTCTTCACAAGACACTTGAACTAATTAAAAAAAAAAACAAAAAAACGCAGTTCTGGAGAAAGCTGGCAGACACCATCCTAACAGGTGATCCAAGCTAACACCCCAGCAGCAGGACACTGACATTACATCTCTCTTCCCGCCATGTGCTGTGAAGGACACAGTGCCATTCTCTGGTATTCCTGTGACCTGAATCTAATCATATGGAAACAGCAGACTCACTCACACTGAGACATAGTCTACAACACAACTGGCCTGTGCTATTCAAAATGCAAATGTCATACAAGAAAAAGGCTCCATATGAAAGGAGATGAAAGAGTTAACTGAATTCAACACATGATTAAAGATTTTCTTACATCTAAAATGACATTTTAGGGCCAATTACCAAAATATGAATAAAGCCTGTAAACTACATAACCACTCTGTATCAGTGTTAATTTCTGATTTTGATAATTGTTATGTTCTGGTCATGTACCATAATAATCACTGAAGTATTTACAGGTAAAGGGTAATCATAGGTACAAGTTATTCCCAAATGGCAAATGGTTTGGGGAGAGAGAAGGGTAGAAGGATGTTACTATTGGAAAGTTCAGGGGAAGGAAATACAGGAAATCTGTGTCTTGTTCTTGCAACTTTTCTGTAAAAATAAAACTATCTACAGTGAAAGAATGAGAGTAGAACAGGATGGTCAGCTCACTTAGCTAAGGTCCCCATCTGGGGCACTGTACATTCAGGACACGCATACAGGCATTCATACTCTCTCTTCCTGTACATGGTTGGTCACTGGATTGCCAGCCTTTTCTCTACATTTAAGTGTATAGGTTTTTTTTTTTTTTTTTCAATAGCAACTTGTTGTATATTTCTTTCCCCAGAGAGGAAAACAACCCTGGATTGAATCATAAGCCATTTCATTTTTCAATTCTTGTGCCAGTGCAGAATATTCCTTTGCTGAGTTGGTATGTTAGAGAGGCTGACTCTGCTCTTGCTGAGTTTAAGGGGATTACAAATCTCATTTAGAGATTCTTAGATAGCCCACTTTGGAGTTCAGAAGACCTTACAGGACTTGACCTTCAATTTCTCTTAGTTTAGTAACTAGCAACTTTTGGAAAGAGACTGACTAGAGAGCTAAAACTCTCAAAGAGAAATCTCAGTTAATACAACCTAAATGCTTATTAAAGTCTCAGTTAATTCCTCAGCACTAAATAGAGACAGAAGATGAGATTGTGGTTGATCTTTAATTACACAAAGGCAATAGATGCATCCACTTATTTTTCTGCCGAAGTTTTCCTCTTCCCATATTTTGAAAGGGAGTCCTGTGAGCAATACCTCTGTTGGGATTGCAGAAATAGACTCTTTCTTAATTTGGGGGAGGTTCCCCTTAAGTCTTAATGTGAATTCCTTTTTTATTATTTTATACATTTACATTTCCTGCACCTCTGGTTATGTTCCTTGGAATCTACTCTCTTTATTTAAATTTAAATCTATTTGCAAAAAAGAAAACAATAATGAACTTAGATAAATCTCAAAATACACAATATATTTTTTCTTGGCTAGCAATATTTTGAAATGCATATGTGTTCATTTCCACATAGCTTTTAGTTGCTTTCCCACTCTAGCCAGTCCTAGGCCTGAAGTCTCTCCTTCTCTGAGCTCCCTGATTCAACCAAATCTCTCATACTTGTTCTCCTAAATATCAGTCATCTCTTTTGACAACACTTAACATAGCCACAAAATTGCATTTATGTTTATCCTTATATAATTACTCTCTCCCCACCCCCACTCAACATACACGACTAAACTCTTATTTCCTCAGGAATCAGATCAACTCACCTTGCCACACCTTACTATAGTCACACAATAACTTTTTAAATGAATGAGGAGATAAATAGGGTTCCATAGTTATCAATTAACATGGATAAAGGCATAACTTCGACTGCTTGAGACTGGCTGTAAGAGGGGTTGTGTGCCACAGAAAATTCCTTCCAGAAGCCATGTGAGTGATCTCATATTCAGAAATGCAACTTTTTGGAATTAGCATGCTGGTTCAGAGTCCTGCCACCTCTGGCCAGATGTCTGCCCCCAAGGGTCCCATGATCATTTACAAAAAGTCATTTACAAGAAGTCAACCAAGTCCCCAAAGCAAACACCAGTTTGTAATTTACTCTTTGTTTCTAAAAGTCAAGGATTTTTTCCCCCAGGGATTTAAGGACACCCGAAAGCTTCAGGAGCCCAGGGAACACTTTGAGGGAATATGCAAAATGTATATTTTTTTCTTTGGTGTTCATAGATAAAAGTTTTCATCAGATAATCTAATGAGTATCTATGCCATATAGTTTTTGGAAGCATTATTGTAGGCCATACTGAATCTGTTAGCTTCTATAAATAAGACCACTTGGCATTTAAGATCATGACTTTAAACTGAGAAATACTGGTTTTAAATCCTGGCTTGATTTTGTTCTTACTGGTTGTGAGATTTGGGCAAGTTACTTCACTTCTCTCTGATTTCCAATGTCTTTATCTGTAAAATATTTATGATAATGCTTACTATTTCTAGAGATTGAAGTTAGGTGAGAAAATACACAAAATGTAACACAGTAAGTGTTCAATAAATTGTAAACATTTTTCATTGACGTTTAAGACTGCATTTTGAGAAATCAGAATTTTTTAACGGCTTGAATTAAAGCCTTTTCAGTTTCATTTGCAAACTCTCGATTCATGACTGGTCTTAGGCCCCTAAGCACAAAGAAACACAACTGTGTGATGATAGCTCATCATACAATCGAAGCGTATTTGCAGTCCTAAGAGTCTTCACATGAAATGAAGAAAAGCTAGAGATTCAAGCTCCAGGAAATTGGCAAAACAGAGATCCCAAAGTAAACCAGGCCCTGCTGGGACTCGAACCCAGGATCTCCTGTTTACGAGACAGGCGCTTTAGCCAACTAAGCCACAGAGCCAGCTGCGGTACAAAATTCCTTCATTTTCAATCCAATTGTTCCTGATGAAGCAGTAGGGCTATGTTGCCAATTAGAGTTACTGTGCGTGCGCTTTTCAAGTCGGTGGCTCAAAAACTAACCTCTGAAAGGAAGTCTGGGAAATCAGACTCCCTTGCAGGCCAAGACTAATACGTACCCGAACTCACACAGCACAAGATCAGTGTGACCCGAGGGTAGAGAGAGGCACAGGATCGGGGAGGAGCCAGGTGTTCCCTGTGGAGCGGAGGTTCTCCAGAAGACGCCAGAACAGTTGTTACATTCTGTCTGATGAGATTTAGAATCTCAAGTGACCGGATATTCTAAAGGTGGAATAAAAGGGTTTTCCAGAAAAATAGTTCGGGTAGAGCCTTCCTCACATTAATGGCATTTTAGGCTGTGAAGATAGCACACTTGTACACTGAAAACCAAAAACTCCCATTATGTTCAGACTCCACAAACAGCTGTCAGATCTTCTCTGTTTGAGAAAGTAGGAGACGCAAGGAGGCGACTCAGTCACAGTTGGTTAACAGTTTTGTGATCAAACTTCCAGAGCCTTTCCCTGCCTGAGGGAAGTGCTGACTGTTCCTATGGTTCTCGGGAAAATCCCTAGGCAGAAACCAAAAACTGAAACTCGGGGTGGGAGGGGGGGACGGGGGGGACGACACATCACTGGACAAGGGACTTCCTCCTGGCCAGTCTGCCTTCTTCACTTTGGTTGTTCAAAGATCCTCACTTGCAGAAGCTCAACAAATACAGGATCGAAAATTCCCTCAATTAAGAATCTGTTCTTAAACTAACGATTGTGTCCCAGTTTTCTGTCTTAAACTCGAACTGAGAGGCTGGCGCAGAAAGGGAGCAAGTGAACTCAGCAAGAAGTAAGTGCCGTTCTCTGCACATCTAGCCATCTCCCACTGCCTCCTTACCAAACAAGAGAGGGGACTTTAAAATTCTTTGTTGGAATAAGCAAAGGCTGAGAGTAACCCATCTGAACTCCAGAGTCCTTCTTCTATCTTGAGTCAAATGTTGGGGCAGTGTCATTTTCTATCCCATTCACAATGAAGATTTTTTCAGGTGTGTGTTGGGGGCGGTGGTGGTGGTGGGGGAGTACACAGGAACAAGCTGCCGAAGTCTAGTGAGATGGAAAAAAGCGGTGGACAAACCCAGGAGTACACAGAGTGTAATTTGTCAGGAATTTATGGTGTATCTGGGGCACCTCAAGAAGAGGGGATTCCTACTCCAGGAGGGCAGAGGAGAAAGGGTTATATACTGAGTTAGACTGGGCTGTGGCAAACTGGAATGCCTGTGGGCTTTCTCGGGAAATATTAACATTCCAGGCGTCAGATAGGAGACATCCCAGGTGTCAGTTCCCCGAAAGAGATTCTCAACAGGCTGTCTAAATGACTTAGGGTTACCCAGAGGACAAGATGGTGGTTACAATCAAAATGACTGGTCCTGCCAAGCTGAATCCCTATAACTTTCCTAGTGAACATAAACTTAACTTTTTCATCAAGTAGGATACAAACTCTTGAGTTTAATCTACATTAACGAACAGCTATAAAAGTACACACTCTCTCTCTCACTGTCCACTCTGCCTGTCAAAAAAAAAAAAAAGTACACTAATATTCCATTTGCTGTATATTCATTCAATTTGGAAAGCAGCGCTTCACAAAACTGTGATAGACCAGGAATCAGGTTGTCTCTGAATTTTCATTAGCTGAGTCATGAACAGCATTGCTAAGGTAGCTAGGTAGATATTAGCCTGTGTGTATAAGAGAGGCTGAAGAAAAAGGGAAGAAAATGAGGATTTTTGAAGAAAATGAAATTTTGCACAATGGAATGAGGAAGCAAGCCGTGAAAGCAGTCCAGCACAAGGACAGCTAAAGGAATAGCTCCTGGCCCCCAGCCCTATCATGTGGGTCTCAGCCCTCTCCCTGGGGGCGGCTCAGGGGAATCCCCCTGCCCTGCACCAAGGAGGCTACAAGGCCCCATCACACTGTGCTGATGAGGCTCTGGGGGGATTTCTGGAACTCCACATCAAGGAATCACCCACCCCCAATTTCCCAGAAGAGGGAGGATGGGAGAAGAATCGGGGGGCCTTACATCTGGGTGCAGCCCGTGCTCTCAGCCCTTTCCTGAGATGCGCGCCTGTCCATCAGGAATACTTCTCTCATTCCTCTTCGTTACACTTTGCTGATTCGCTTACTGTAGCACATCTGGATTCTTTCCTGAGCAGCCAATTTCTGCTAACAGTACCATATAATCTTCAGGGGATGACATCATACGCAGTGAGATACAGTACAGGTATTGTCCAACGAGAGCAACATTACGTAATGCCTGGTGGATGCCAGGCATTGGAATTAGTTCTGTGCAGGTTGAGGCATGTTGCCAACGGTAGTGACGCTTACTGCCTGGAGGATGGCTGATGCCAACTTGTGCCGCGTGGTTCCCAGCGACCTGTATCCCCTCTTGCTCGGCCTTCTGCACGATAACCTGCTCTCGGAGGTGGCCAATAAGTTCGCCAAAGTGACAGGCACTACACAACAGGATGCTAATGTCTCTTCTCTCTTGGACATCTATAGCTTCTGGCTCAACAGGTCAGCCAAGGTCCCAAAGAGGCAGTTACATGCAAATGGACCAGTGGCTAAGAAGGCTAAGAAAGCGACTTAAGAAAGCTGCTGCACCTGCCAAGCGGGCCGGTCTGCCTCAGCATCCTGGAAAGGCCACAGCCAAAGCATCGGAGAGCAGCAGCAGCGAAGAATCCAGTGATGAGGAGGGGAAAAAGAAAAAAACCTGGCCAGAAGGTCAGGCCAGAGGACGAGGCACCAAAGAAGCAGCAGCCAAAGACAACCCCTGTGGCACCTAAGGCTCAGGCTAAAGCTCCACCCAGACAGGTGCAGCGGCTGGAGCAGCACTTACAGTGGCCCATGGCAAAGCAGCCAGCAGCAGCAGTAGTGACTGAGAGGAGAGGCTACGGCCATTTCCAGGAAGGCCCTACCTAAAAGGCAAACTGCGGCCAAGGCGCCAGTGAAAGCAGTTTCCACCCCTCCCCAGAAGAGTTCCAGCAGCGAGGATTCCTCCAGTGAGCAGGAAGAGGAGCAGAAAAAAACCATGAAGAAAAGAACCAGGTCCTTACAGCTCAGTACCCCCTCCGTCTGCTCCTACACTGAGGAAGTCCCCAGGAACCCAGCCCCCCAGAAGGCTGCAGAGAGGAAACAGCCTGAGGAAGCAGTGAGGCGTCTGATTCAAGTTCTGAGGAAGAGAAGAAACCTCATGTAGGGCAATCGTCTCTAAGGCAATCCCTGACCCGGCACCAGCAAAGAAGGCTGTGGAGAGCTCTGCAGACAGCTCAGACTGACAGCTCTGAGGACGGAGCTCCTGCCGAGCCTGCCGCCAAGCCAGTGCCACTCTCAGGCAACCTGCAGGTGGTGGCTAGAAGCCTCTGAGCAGAGAAGCTGATGGAGAGCAGCTCTAGTGAGGAGGAGGAAGACTGCAACCACCCCCAAGTCCAAGGTGACTGCCAAAGCAGCTCCATCTGCGCCTGCCAACCAGACTCCCCAGGCTGATGGGATGGCAGTTCTGATTCAGACAGCTCCAGCAGTGCGGAGGAGGGGCAAGAGGAAGAAAAGACATCTAAAGCCCCAATTAAGAAGCCAAGGAGACAGCAGGAGGTGTAGCACCTTCCAAGGCAGCTCTGTAAAGCAAGTGAAGGCTGAGAGCAGTGGTTCTCCCTTGGATGATTCCAGTGAGGAATTAATTAATCTGTGAGGGAAACAACAGAGGAAGAGAAGTGGTCATTGCCATTAAGTCCCTAAATGCTAGTTGATAAAATAAAATGCAGGGATGGGTAGTGACATTATAACTTAATTAGAACAGGTGTGAAAATGGTCTTTCCCTACAATATAGACACAAGGAAATGCACATCTTCCAGCATTTCATGTCAAGTATGTAAGAAAAAAACAAAACAAGGGAAAAATAAAATAGCAACTTTTGCCAAAAATATTTAACTTGTTCATATTTTATAATACAACTAATCCAAATAACAGATTTATCCTAAAAGAAAACTGTTAAGGGAAAATTAAGGATTAAGCACAGAAAGTTCTATTTGAGCAAACCAATTCCCTCAGTCACTTTTTTCTGTCACTTTTTTTTTTATTTTTCAGTTTTATTAGTGAATAACTTATTTGGAATACCAAAAATATAAATAATGTGTTTTTCAAACACAAACTAAAATATTTTAATGAAACATCTTCTTTATTTTGTTTTAGAGTCTATTCTAATTTGGTCCCAAGAATTAGTTCTAATTATAGAATTTTCATTTCAGCAACATATATATGTACCCAAGTGTGCAAGGAAGCACATTTTGGTTTTAAAAAATCATCTACTATTTTAGTTAAAACAACCTAGGGTAAAAGCCCTCTCGTGTCCCCACACATTCTTCTTTTATAGCCAGTTCTGGCATTTTTCACAGAAGCCTCTTTCATCAAATTCATTATTATCCCTTTCAGTTAAGAAGTTAGTGTCTTCATTATCTGTAACTGAACCATGGTCACTATCCTGCCCTCCAATATTAACACAACTCTTTCACCACCATAACAGCTGCCAGACAGTTTAAAGAACAGACTTCCCTTCTGAAAGGCTGCTTCCATCTTGCCACTCAGAACTTCATATTTTGCCTCTAGGATTAATTTTCTGTTTAAAGTGTTTAAAGCAGGTAAAGCTGCCACCATATGGGCGCCGGTTTGAGTCCCAGCTGTTCCACTTCTAATCCAGCTCTCTGCTATGGCCTGGGAAAACAGAAGATGGCCCAAGTCCTTGGGCCCCTGCACCTGCATGGGAGACCCGGAGGAAGCTCCTGGCTCCTGGCTTTGGATAGGCGAAGCTCTGGCTGTTGTGGCCAACTGGAGAGTGAAACAGAGGATGTAAGAAACCCGCTCCCACCCACCCCACCCCCCGCCTCTGCCTCTCTGTAACTCTGCCTTTCAAATAAATAAATAAATCTTAAAATGAATGAATGAATGAATGCATAAATAAATAAGGTGTACCAAGCTTGGGGTCAGCACTGTGGCATAACAGGTAAAGCCACCTGCTACGTGTGACACCATCATCCCAAATGGGCACTGGCTCATGTTGTGATCAGGCTCAACTCCCTACTAATGGCCTGGGAAAAGCAGCAGCAGAAGGCCCAAGGGCTTGATCCTATCAGCCAGGATGAAGCTTCTGGCTTTGGCCTGGCCCAGCCACAGCTGGCTGTTTTTCTGTAATTGTGTGGCCACCATATCCCTCAATAGCTGGTGTTGAGACTGAACCCCTATACAAATGTTCCTAATGTAGAAGCAAGATATCACCAGGACCCAGCCCATCCTGTCTCCCTTAGCCTAAGTGTCCTTGTCCATCACTGAACTGAGGAAGTGGTGCAACTGGCCCTAAAGGTTCTAATCACCAGATTCAAGAAGTCATTTTCTTTTCCAATAGATAAAACCTTGATGGCCAGTATTGTCTGGGGGGGCAGGGGGAAGGGGTGGATGGGTGCAGGGATGGGTTTATTTAGGGGAAATTCCAGGTCTGGGGCAGAACATAACTACAACCTGCTTGTAACCCCCCCCCCCACACACACACACACACCACCACCACCACCACCACCACCAAGGGAAGCATACCTGGCCATTGTAAAAGTTCCCTAAGTCACCAACCAATCAAAGGAAGTTTGCAAGCATCAACTACCCAACCAGCAACTCGCACATAATCTGAACATTTACCCCTCAGATCCAACTTCAATCCAAAAGAACCTTCACCCCCAGAAGAAGTGCTGTGTCTGAAGACACTAGATTAGAGAATAATTTCACTGCCTCAGGCCAGCATCCCGGGAAATCCAACCTTTTCTCTCATTGAGTCTCAAAATGTGAAACCTGAGACAGGAGCTCAGTCTGCCGCCCCACCCTCAACTCAAACCCCATCACTAGAACCAAATAAAAAGTCAAATTCATTCACAAATCTAATTTAGGGCTTATATGAATAAACATTATTTTTTTCATGGAACAGTTTGACACTTCTTGCTTTTACTTTGCGGGTCCCCATAGGTACACGCTGAGGACAGAATGGAATGAAATTTGGAAAGTGGAAGGGCTGCAAGTACAGAGTATGATGTAAGTGACTGGGGACAAGATGATTACTTTTTGGCTTCTGCAGAAATGCGCTGTGATCATAATGTTTCCTGAGTAGATGCAAAAGTGGAGATGCTGGGGATCGAACCCAGGACCTCATGCATGCTAAGCATGCGCTCTACCACTGAGCTACATCCCCCTCATGAGGGGATTGGCCTTTCCAATTTACTTTCATGAAATATAACAGAGACTCACCCCATTTCAGTATTTTTTAGATTATATTTGTCCTGCCATAACTGTTAGAATTTTCACCGCCCCCTCTCCCTCTTGCAGAAACCTATCACCAAAGAACTCAGATTACTTTGCATCTTGCAGATGTTTGATAATTGATGAGACCAGAGCAGAGTTGAGAAAAGCTCAATTTAAAACACACACACACATATAAATACAAAACAACATGTTCCCAGGTCCTACCTTTCTGAGTACTTTTCCCTTTTTCTTTGAAAGATATTAGGGACAAAGGATAAAATGCTTTGCTAATGACTTCCTTGAATCACTAGTGACCTGTGCCCAACTCCTTTCCCCATCTCTGCACCCTATTCCTGGGCTCCAGAATCCACAACACATCTTAAGAAACAAGAAGCCAGTAGAGGGATTTCTATACAAAAATAAACTCCTTTCAGTCTCTGAGCACCTGGGAGGTTTAGGAAGCAAAGACATTGAACTGCATCCTGCAGCCACCGGATCCACATTTTATTCAGAGACTGCAACTCAAATCCAGAGACTGTGGATCTGCTGCTCTTCACTCTGATTCTTTGTAATGGAAGAGCCAGCATTAGAAACGCCTCTCTTCTGAGTGTGAAGCTCCATGTCCACTTCAAAGGTGCTTTACTTTCTGTAGAGAGTGTGGTTCTCCAGACATGAATGTGAAATTTGAAAATGGATTTGAAATTGAGAAAGTTCCATTCCTGCCTATATAGGTTCAGGGAAGTTCTGGGATATGATGCCCTGTGAGTGAAGCTGGAAGGGTGGTTAGGAAAGCTAAGAAGTGAGGGGAGGACCAAGGATCTCAGATAGACGGAGGCGAGGACGTACTCAGGACAGCGACAGTTCGGAGGGAGAGCAGGATGGCTTGACAAGATGACACCTGCAATTCTTACCCCTTTTCCTTGCTAAGAGAGCTTCAAAAAGCAGGCTGTATAAATAGTGAATGATCAAACTAATCATACCTTTTCCATTTCCTTTGTCAGTGATTATTTCAACAGTGGACCTAGTTAAGGCGTAATGGATAGTCTGCCTATAGGACTTTAGACTTTTTACAAGATAAAAAAGAAATAGGAGAAGAAAGCCAGACATCTTATTCTAGCATTGCTGTCTGATTTTCAAGGAATATGGCCTATGAGAACAGTTTGGAGAGAACCAGATGCAAAGTTATATTACTTTCAAAAGAATTTTAAGCAGAGAGAAATAACTTAGTATCTGGAAATCATATAAGAAAGAAAAATACACTACCATTTCACCAATGAACATACAGGCCTAATCATAAGTTAGCCAATAAAAATTAAAATATTTAAAAACATATCGCTGTGGAAAGGGTTATTAAGAGCTACCTGTTTGTTCTTCCCCCCCACTCCAAATTCATATATAGAAGCCCTAACCCCTTATGTGATGGTATGAGAAGATGGCACCTTAGGGAAGTAATAGATCATGAGGGTGGAGCCCGTGATGGGGAGAGTGTGGTTGTAAGAGGAAGAAGGCCAGCCCCCTGCTTCTCTGCCTTCTGACACAACACGATTTCCATCTGTAAACCAGGAAAATGTCTTCCAACCAAACTGGATCACACTTTTGGGTATAGAAAGTTATCTGATCTTGGATTTCCAGTCTCTAGATCTATGAGAAATAAATTGTTGTTTAAGCCACCCAGTCTATGACATCCTGTTTTGGTAGCCTAAACTTTCCAAAACATTGAAGAATTAATTTAACTTAATCAATACTTAATCCCTAAATATAACAAAGATTTAATTATAAATAGTGTATTATTATAGGATATATAATTAATATAAATTGATCAACATTAATAATTAAATATGAATTTAAGGATTGAAGAAATACATGTGTCAATGAGTATTATAAAATACATTTATCTGGCCGGCGCCGTGGCTCAACAGGCTAATCCTCCGCCTTGCGGCGCCAGCACACTGGGTTCTAGTCCCGGTCAGGGCACCGATCCTGTCCCGGTTGCCCCTCTTCCAGGCCAGCTCTCTGCTGTGGCCAGGGAGTGCAGTGGAGGATGGCCCAAGTGCTTGGGCTCTGCACCCCATGGGAGACCAGGAGAAGCACCTGGCTCCTGCCATCGGATCAGCGCGGTGCGCCGGCCGCAGCAAAAGGAAGACCTTTCTCTCTGTCTCTCTCTCACTGTCCACTCTGCCTGTCAAAAAAAAAAAAAAAAATACATTTATCTAATTCAACACATTAGAAGATTAAAACAAGAAAAAGAATATAATAATTTTAATTCTTTCATAAAACTTTTCATATTACTAACAGGAATATAGAAGTAGTAGTCCTAAGTACCTTTTCAAGTTCTGACATTCTCCTAATTAGCCATGGACTACTCTATGCCCTAATACCTACTCAGAAGATAAGTGGCAAATCTTACAAAAGACCCAGACAAGAATGCATGGAAAGAAGATATTTTGAGGGACACAATTGTGTCTTATTGTTTGTTCCAACATGATTCACTTAAAAATTTAAAGCTGGTAAGTGAGAGTAGTGGAAACTTCTTGTCAACATAGAGTAACAGGTACCAGAATTACTATCAACTCTGAATCGACCAAAGCCCCCCAAAAGGCAAGCTATGTAAAGCAATGGTTTTCAAAACTTTAGCCAGTAGGCAATAAAGGATAGTGATCTCAAAAATGACAACAAGATGACCACAACAATTGTCTTAGCTTACTCTCTTAAGAAATGCTGGCACATGCATTACAGTTAATTTTGCATGTCAGCTAGGCTCAGTTGAAATGCCCAGTTGCTTAGATAGAAGCCAGTCTAGCCATTGTTGTGAAGATATTTTTTAGATGTGATTAACTTCTAAATTAGCAGACTTTGGGTAAAGCAATTACCTTTCACAAGGTTGGTGGGCCTCACCCAAGCAGTTGAAGGCCTTAAGACAAAGGGAAAAAGAAACAATTCTGCTTACAGACTACATGTGGACTCAAGACTGCAACATGAACACCTGCTGAACTTCCAGCCTGAAGCTCTACAAACTTCAGTAACCACAAGTACTTGAGTCAATTTCTTAAAATAAATCTCAATCTCTCAGAGAGAAACAGACGGGGGGATGGGTGCAGAGGGAGATTCTGTTGCTGCGGAAAACCCTGACTCATATAACAGGTATAGCCTGTGAACTCTCTGTGTCCCAATTACCAAGCTGAGTCTTGGGAGACCAAGGCACTTAACGGCCATAAGATAAACTACCAAAGCCAATGGGTTGTACAGAGGGTAGACCCAGGAGATTGACAGAGGCTTCCCCTCCAGTATTCACCACAACACATATGAGGATGCTACCCAAGGCTGGGGGTGGGGTGGGGGACAATCTGGAAGAATTAAAGTAATAGTACTGAGCACACAGGGCTAAATTCACCAGCAAGACTGTAAAATATCATATTAGAGAGATATTAGGCAGAGTGCTAAGGTATTGTCTAAGCTGTGGAGAATTTGACGAAAATCCGCTCTCATTCTGCCTAAAAAGTTTCTATTTACTTTAATTTTTTCTATTAGTAGGGTTTTTTAAAAGTGTTAAATGAGGTGAAATTGATTTACAAAAAACTGCATACATCTAAGGCATATAATTTCATGGATTTGAAGATAAACATACATCCATGAAATCATTATCAGAATCAAGGCAGTAAACATCTTCATCACCTCCCAAAGTTGTCTCGTCTCTCCTTTTGTGCATATGTGTGGTAAGCACACTTAACTTGAATTCTGTTCTTTGACAAATCTTTCAGTATTATTAACTGTGGCACACTGTCACCTAATGTACTTATCAGAATTTCATTACTACAATGTAATACCAGGGATATGAAAAGAGGGCTTATTTAGTTCACAGTTTTGAAGGCTGAAAGTGTAAACAGCATGGTGCAGACTCTGGCGAAGACCTCATAGCAGGTTGCAAAGCATGTATGGAAGAAGGGTCATGAGATAAGCCAGGAAGCAGAGAACGGGTGGGCCCAAACTCAGGCTGCTATAACAACTCCCTCATGAGAACCACCTTGTGAGGGCACACCCTGATGACCCACTAGACCTCACCTAAATATTTCACTACCTGCCAGTAGCACAACTCTGGGGATCAAACCTTTAATTTATGGGCCTTTGGGGGACATTCAACATCCAAACCATAGCACCTAGCAAATCTGAAAAGCAACAACTTAGAAACTCTTAAAAAGGAATCCATGTACTACACAGATTTTGAAAAAAATAATTTAAGTCATTGTTTCTATGTTGTTATATTCTTTGGTAATGTGAGAAAGGTGAGCTCCCTTTAACACAATTACTGAAAATATTAGATTGGGTTGACCAAATTTCTTTATTTAGGAGAGCAAAAAGCAGGACCTTAAAGAGCGCTGAGAATACTGATGATGCGAGTTGTTTCAAGAAGCAAGAGGGGGAGTTTGTAGTAGATGTATTTTGGAAGCATGTTCATTCCACACACTAGGCATCCTTATCTTTTCCTAAAAGTTGGCACCAAGACTTGGGTCAAATGACTAGGTTCATACTGTGCCATTATGTCCTGAAGGCAGTCTCAGGTCCTGGGAAGAGTGTTCCCCTGAACTGGAAGTGCCAGGGAGAGATGAAGACCTCTAGGAGCATGGATTGAAGATCCTAATGATTAGACATCAGTCAAATAAAGATAAGGAAATGGCACATTCCAAGGGGAAGGAAAAGATAAGGTAATAAGCCCTAAGGGAAGAATGGCTTTCGTTGGTTCAACGATTACAAAAAAAGGCCACTGTGGTTGAAGCTCAAAAATTATGAGTCTAGGGACCAGTGTTGTGGCGTAGTGAGTTAGTTAAGCCACCATTGTGATGCCAGCATCCCATCAGGGAGCCGGTTTGAGTTCCGGATGCTCCGTTTCCAACCTAGCTCCCTGTTAATGCACCTGGGAAAGCGGCAGAAGATGGCCCAAGAGTTTAGGCCCCTGCACCTCCTGGCTTTGATCTGGCCCAGCCCCTGCAATTGCAACCATCTGGAGGAGTGAACCAGCAATTTCAGTTACCCAGAATGCCACCGTAATTGTGTTCTTCACACTGTTAGGCCACCTTGTCTGGTGGCCTACCCTCCATTTCCACAGGATATTTCTAACCCTCACTACTCCCCTAAACTTCCTGTGCTGGGCTAGGACCAGCTCTCCTGCACTGAAACCTTGAAGAAAGCCAAAGATGCAGGAGAGATAAAATGGTGACTGGATTAAAATTAAAGCACATGAAGAAATTCCCGGAAGGGTCCCAAGGTGGACCCTTGAGTACTGCGATGCAACTCCCACCTGGATACTAAAACAGCGCTACTTCTTCCTCTCCTATCACTCTCAACATCAAGTTACTAACAGACGTTATTTTTGCCCATTGTGTTCCACTGGAAGCATGGGAATGGATAGGGTGTCATTTAATTAGGCATAAATCATTCTCGAAATGCAGCTGGACTCCCTCTTCCTGGATGCATTCATAGGACGAATTTACTTCTGAATCGTCCCTTTGGCTTTGTGCTGCTCAGTGAACAAAACACTTAGATGGGGAAGTTCTCAGGAAGCAGGGGATGTGGCGGTAGATCAGAGAGAAATACACATGAAGCTTAAGAAATGGTTCGATTTAAAGGAAATGATCATGAAAAGAAATAGGAAAGGACCGAAATATTTTACTCAAAAGCTCTAAGCCCAAGGAAACAAATAAAGTGGAGATGCCGGGGCTCGAACCCGGGGCCTCATACATGCGAAGCATGCGCTCTACCACTGAGCTACATCCCCTGATGCTTTGAAATAGCGGGGCAGGATTTCTGGCCTGTTAAAAGCGCAGAGCAGTTTGTCGTTATGCAGTTATTCGGGTTGGACTAGGGGGCGGCAGGCTGTGAGGACCAAGGGCACCTGAGGGCTCCGTCGCTTACGCCCACGTGGCCTCCCTCCGGGGCACGCTGGGGAGCAGCAGCACAATTTTAGCATCTCTAGCCCACTTGATACTTCTGTTGTCTGAGTCGAAGCCCAGTCGCAAAGAATCAAGGGAGTTTCTTCAGGACTTGGAAATTGGAAATTTTCTGCTAGCCGCAGGTTCATAGAAAAATACAACCCAAATTCTCTGCAGCTGAGCAGGGCAGATGGCACCGGCTGCCGCTTTCCACCTGACCCCGCTCTGGGAAGAAGCGGACCAGACAGACGAAAATGGGAAAATCCTGCCCCGGTCTTTGTCCCCACAGGCAGCGGCTCGGCCTGTGCAGACCATGTAACCCACCCGACGCTGCAGCAGCTCGATGTAAACTTCGGCTACTCAAGGGCTCCCACGTTTAAGAAGGTGCGCGTGTTTCTGTCTGCCTTGCCCTAACACTCGCGTCAGCCTCTCTTTCCTATCTTCCGGCTCTGCGTCTGCCTGCCCAGGGCTGCGTGCAGGAACCTGGAGGAACCTGCCTTAGCGGGGATTTGCACTGGCCGAGCTCCGCTGAACGCGGTTCGCAGCCCTCAGATCCGCCTTCTGCAGCCGGGGGCACAGCGGTCTTTGTCTCTTGCTTCAGAAGCTGTCCTATAGGGAATAGTCTCTACATAGTTACGGATAATCAATTCAGCTCTTTCCTGGCTGGAACCATGGAGGGTGTGGAAGAGAAGAAGGCTCCTGCGGTGCCAGAAATCCTCAAGAAACAGCGGAGGAACTTCACAAAGCTGAAGATCAAGCACCTGAGACAGAAGTTTGCCCAAAAGACGCTTGGAAAGGCAAAGAGGAAACTGATCCATGCAAAAGCTAAGCGCTTTCACGAGGAATACGGGCAGACGTTACAGAACTGAAATTCAAGTAATGAGGATGGCAGCACAGCTTGGCAACTTCTGTGTACCTGCAGAACCCAAGTGGGCATTCGTCATCTGGATCAGAGGTGTCGGTCACGTGAGACCCAAAGTCTGAAAAGTGTTGCAGCTTCTTGGCCTACACCACATCTTTAATGGCAATTTTGTTAAGCTCAAGGAAATTTAGATTACCATGCTGAGGATGGTGGAGCTGTATATTGTCCGGGGGTATGGGATTCAGAAGTCAGTAAATGCGCATGTTTCCAAGCGTGGCTTCAGCAAAATCAATGAGTGACTCCCCTTGCCAGGTAACCGGCTGCCTGTTCTCTTGGTGAGTACAATATCATCCACATGGAGGGTGGGATTTCATGAGACCTTGGAAAACACTGCGAAGAAGCAAGTGATTTCCTGTGGCATCAAGTTATCTCCCCGAGGTGGGATGAAGAAAAAGACCAACTATGTTGTGGAGAGTGGAGATGCTGGAGACAGGGAAGAACAAGTAACAGACCTCCTAGGAGGGTGAACTAAGGTGTCTGCGATGGTATTTTTGTCACCTGCTCAGGTGATTAACAGCAACTACACTCAAACTGAAATGCACTGTTGTGTTGGTGACATTTGTTAGCCTGCCTCCACGTTTCCTTAACCATTGTGGCAAACCTTAGTGTGTGATAGAATTAAATCAAACCAGCAGCCCCTGATACAAAACTAGGGTTCAGTTTATTTTGTGTGAAAAATGCTTCATGATTTGTAAGGTTTTCCTCTATCAAAAAAAAAAAAAACTTAGTTTTTCACCTTTGAATTGTGCTGTGTGTCAAAATAGGCTTATTCTAACAAAACCTATTCCGTAGGCATTTGCACATAATTTGTAGGTAAGGTAATAAAAGTTCCATTTACCAAAATATAGAAAAATCTGTTCAACAAGAAGATACAACCATTGTAAATGTATATACATTTAATGTCAGAACACCCAATTTTAGAAAAATAAACATTGTTATGTCTGCAAGAGATAATCTGTAATACTAGTAGAGGAGTTCAACACCCCACTTTCATCAATGGGCATATCATTCAGGCAAAAAAAAAAAAATCAGCAAAGAAACATAGTTAAACTACACTATAGACCTCATAGACATTTAAAGAACATTCCATCCAACAACTGTAGACTATACTCTTTTCATCAGTATGTGGAACGTTCTATAGGACAGACAAAACAAGGCTTGAAGAAGTAAAAACAGCTTTTCCTTGTTAAGCTTCTTATTCGGTGAAGCATTAGGCCTTTTTACTGTAACGTAAATTTTAAATATACTATCTCAAAACTAAAAAAGGAAAGAAAGGAAGAGGCAGAGACGGTGGGAGGGATAGAATGGGAGAGAGGGAGGGAGGAGGAGAATATCATTATATGCTTGGAATTGTATCTGCAAACTGTACTGAGTCTGTTAAAAACTAAAATTATATTAAGTCTAAAAAAACTATATTAAGCCTGTTAAAAAATAAACATCTTTTAAAAAAAAGTCAAAACAATGGAAATCATATCATGCATTTTTCTGACCACAGTGAAAGAAAACTATTAATCAACAATGAAAAGACTTCCAGAAACCATGCAAATACATGAAGACTGACCAACATATTCCTGAATAAAAGTTTAAGAAATAAAAAGGGAAATGTTAAAGGTCTCAAAACTATTAAAAATATAATGTACCAGAAATTATGGGGTCTAGCAAAAGCAGTACTAAGAGATAAGTTTATAGTAATAAGTGTCTACATCCAAAAATAGAAATATAACAAATAAACAACCTAACAATGCATCACAAGAACAAACCAAACTTGAAGTAGAATGAAAGAAATAAAGATCAGAACAGAAATAAGTGAAACAGAAACTAAAAAAAAAAAAAAATCAATGAGATGAAGATATTTTTTGAAAAGATGAACAAAATTGATAAACCATTAGCAAGACTAAGGAAAAAAAGACTTGAATAAATAAAATCAGTGAGATAAAGAAATTATTGCAACTGATACTACAGAAATACAAAAGATCATTAGGAACTACTGTAAACGACCATACTCCAACAAAATAGAAAACAGAAGAAATGGATAAATTTCCAAATTCATATAACTTACCAAAATTGAACCATGAAGAAATGGAAAACATGAACAGACCAAAAACAAGTAGTGAGGTTGAATCATGGGGAAAAAAAAAAAAAAGTGTCCTAACAAAGAAAAGCTTGGGACCAGATGGCTTTACTTGAATTCTAACAAACTTTTATGAACAATTATTTTCAAACACTCTATGAGGCCAGCATTGCCTTAATTCTAGAACCACATGTTATGGGTAGAGTAGAACTTGTGTCCCAGAGTAGAGCTTGTGTCCCCAAAACTCAAATAGATGTTTAAACTCAGGCATCTTTATAGTGGTAATTGATGTGGTTTTCCAAGACAGGAAAGAGCAATCATTGGTTAAGTACAGCCATATCTGAATTGAAGGCTAAAAGCAACTCCTTGCGCCCAACGTGGGGCTCGAACCCACGACCCTGAGATTAAGAGTCTCATGCTCTACCGACTGAGCTAGCCGGGCACCTGTCAGGGGTGGCTGATAGACTGGGTGGAGACTTGGTCTAACTGTGGTATCTGAGGGGTCTGTGAGTGGTGTAAAGGCGTTGGTGGCACGCCCTTGGAGGGTAGATCTAGTGAGAGGCTTGGTTTAAGTTCTGACTAGCTTGCTCTGTTTACTGGCTCTCCATGTGACTGCTCCTCTGCACCCACCATGACCTGTCTCCATAGACACACACTGTGGGGCCAGTTATCCAGAACTGTAACCTCCAAACTGTAAGCTAAAATGAAGCTCATGTTGGGTACTTTAGTTAAAGTAACAAAAGGCACCACACACCACATCAACAGAATGAAGAAAAAAAATCATATAACCCTCTCAAAGATGCAGAAAAAGCATTCATTAAAATTCAACATCCATTCATGATGAGAACCTTGAACAAACTAGGCATAGAAGGAACATAACCACATAATAAAGGTCATATATGACAATCCATAGCCAACATCAGATCAAATAGGGAAAAGATGAAAGCATTTCATCTAAGATCTGAGAACCAGACTTGACTGTCCACTCTCACCAGTCTTGTTCAATATAGTATTGGAAGTTTTAGCCAGAACCTTTGTGCAAGAAAAAGAAACAAGTCATTCAATCAAATTATCCCTATTTGAGATGACATAATTGTGTATAGAGAGATACACTGGAGAGACTGCTGGAACTGATAATCCAATTTAGTAAAATTATTGGATTAAAAAAACAGTAGTATTCTTTTAAAAGAAAAAAAAAAGATTTATTTACTTACTGGAAAGACAGAGTTAGAGTGAGAGAGAGAGAGAGACAGACAGAAATCTCCCATCTATTGGTCACAATAATTGAGGCTGGCCAGGCAGAAGCCAGGAGCCTGGAACTCCAACCAGGTCTCCCACATGGGTGCAGGAGCCAGAGTGCTTGGGCCATCTTCCACTGCTTTCCCAGCAAAAACAAACAAAAAACAGCAAAATCAGTAGTAGTATTCTTATGAACCACTAATAAATTCACTGAGGAAGAAATTCTAAGTGCAATCCCATTCTCAATAGCTATCAAAAAAACACCTTGGAATAAATGTAACCAAGGATGTGAAAGAACTCTGGAATGGAAATTATAAAATGCTAATGAAATACATTGAAGATGATACACAGATTTTTCACATTCATGGATAAAAATAATGAATAATGTCAAAATATCCATATTCCCCAAAGTGATTTATAGATGCAAGGAAATCTCCATCAAAATACTAGCGACAGTCTTCAAGGAACTGGAAAAAGCAACTCCATAATTCATATGGAAACACTGAAAACCCTGTTTTAGCCAAGGCAACCTTGAACAAAAAGAATAAAGCCAGAGGCACTATTATCAAATTTTGCCTCATAATCAATCTGTTGTAATGAACAGCCCTGTTACATGGTCATGTGAATAAAAAGATGGGGTAGTTTATTGCGTAGCAACAGAAAACTAACATTTTGTATGTATTTGTTTCCTCTGTAACCTTTGTATGAACTTTCCTTTACATGTTTTTTGTTCCCTTTATTTCTTTCTTAAGAAATGATGCTATCAGAACATAAATGTAATTCTGATCTTATATAAATATACATAGCTTATTGTGTTGAAGAAATTTTCCTGGGGCATGCATTGCAGCATAGCAGGTTAAGCCACTGCTTGAAACACCCACATCCCATGCTGGACTGCCTAGGATCGAGTCTTGCTCCATTTCCAATCCAGCTTTCTGCTCATGTGTACACTGAAGGGCAGCAGAGGGTGGCCCAAGTGTTGGGTACCTGCTAGCCATGTGGGAGACCTGGATGGAGTTCTTGGCTCCTGGCTTCAGCCTGTTGCAACCCTATATGTTGCTGTCATTTGGGAGCAAGCCAGTGGATGCAAAATCTCACTTGCTCTCTTTCATCTATCACTCTCTTTCTCTTTCAAGTAAATAAATATAAATAAAAAAATAACAGAAATTTTCTTTCTTTGATATATTCCAAAGAGAGAATGTGTTTACACTGGGAATGAATACCAATTGCAAGGAGTATTATCATCAATTATTGTGCTATAAAGTATTGTACAGTGTAGTTTCTAAAGCAAGACACAATTTGAATTCAGTTTTGAGTCCAGTGTTTTCTTGACTGTCATTAGAATGAATTCTTCTCAGTTTGGGGGCATTACAGCCTTGGGGGAAAATTAAGTTAGATAATGCATAGGAAAGTACATGGATGAATGATATCTCCTAACGAGTGATGATGTGTGTATGTGTGTGTACATATGAAATTTATATATATGCTATATGTTATACTATAGATTGAATGTATATTTTATAATATAGATTTGTTAACAATAGCAAATTTAGTTTCTCTGAATGGTAAGTAAGTAGGACACAGGTTCTAAAATATTTTCTTAAATAAATCCAGTAAGGAAACAAAGATTGTGTGATAGTGAAACCACAGTAGTGCCGCCTTGAGTTTTCCCTCCATTCTGACCTCTACCTCCAACCCTGCAAGATACGGATCACCTGCTGCTGTAGATGCTCCTCCATCAGGAAAGCTTATGTGCTTCAGCAGGTATTCCATGTTAAGCCAGGAAGACCAACCTGAGGCTTGAACAGTTAGCTTTGGAAACACAAGTAAAGGCATGTTATAAACCAAGCTCCTAGTCGGGCTCTACACTGAATGTATGTGGAGGGTGGATTCTTGTTATAATTTCTAACCAGATTTCTGTTGGTCCTGGTCTGGGATTCCTTATATAAGTTTGTCCCAGTGAACTCTTTATTCTTATATGGAGCTTCCTTCTTCCTTCTTGAGAAAGGTGGGCTGTTAAGGAAATAGAAAAGTTATCCTTCCACTCCCCGCAACATAAAGTAAACAGAACAATCTTGGAGCAGGATGGCCATGAAAAGGCATCCCGTTATGAAAGCTGGGACATTAAACAAATAAGCATTGTGTGCTTCCAATGGGCCTGAATTGAAAATGCTAAAGCAAAATGTATGAAAATAAAATAATTACATTATATTTATCCTGTTTCTCATGGAAGTATGTGTCTGTTGTATCTAACATAAAATATAAAATAAAGAGAACCATTAAATTGTAAATGTCTGGATTGAGTAGGATATGAGACAAGAGCTCAAGATTTGCAGTTCAATAATCTGAGTCTGTAACTTAATACCATTTAAAAGGTGGTGACACAGGGCAAATTTTAGAAAATATGTCTTTACCAATTGCATATCTTGGATCAGGGTGATGTATGTAAAAAGGGTTTTTGTGATATCAAAGGATGTTATGTATGCATGGTGTGTGCAATGACATTCCAACAACCTTGAGCATGGCTTCTGTGATATTCTAACATGCCCTCCATTGGCTTCTATTTTGCCTCAGGGTCTAGATGAGTTGATTAATATGTTTTGGGTTTTTTTTTTAAGACAATATATTAGGCCTGGGCATGTTTTTGTTTTCTGAACAAAATGGAAAAAACTACACGTGGATTTCAAAAACCTTTCACCAAAATAAACTTATCTTCTAATGCCATTTTCCCACGAACTTTTTGGAGTATCCACCTAGATAAGACGTTGTCACAGAAGTTCATGAAATAATGTTTGAGGGATAGCTGTAGTCAAACAAGAGGGAATGGAATTGGCTCCAGTTGCAATAAAGTAATGATTTACCAGGGGCACAGGATATCACATTAGATGTGCTTTATACCAAGACAGAGCCACGTTAAACCAGCCCCATCCTCCCACTCCACACATAGATGCCTACAGCTCTTTGCGTGTGATAGCACCTTAATTCTCTCCCTTAGTGAGACCTGTCCCTTTTCTGCTCCCTAGTCTCACATTCTAACAGTCTGATGAACTTTTTGGCCAAGCAGGAAGACAAGCTCTGTCAGACAAACGGGGTCCTCCCAAGTCTAAACACTACTTCATGAGATTCCTTTGACCATGAAAAAGAGTCTCATGAGGGCAGAGCAGATGGCAATCACCTCATCTGGATATCTAAGTCCTTCCTTGGATTTGTGGGAAAGTTCAGCAACATATCCAAAATAAATCCAGAGCCAAGATTACTTTAGTTTGCCATAAAAATACAGATACCAGAAATAAGCTCCCAATCTTCAAATCACAATGAATTCTTTCAATTCTCACTTTACCTACTGTCTCTCTCCTCTGTAGCGTGGAATCAATAATCCCAGTCATAGATTCCTGCAGTCTCAGGGCTTATGAGACTATTTGCCAAATACTTCCACAAGACTTCATCTTAAATTTCTAGGCATCTACAAATCATGCTCAAATCCAAGCTCTTCCTCCTTTCTGGCCCCATCCCACAGTCTTACGACTGTTTATAGCAAAAACAAAGCACACTACTATTAAGCAAAGAGCATTCTTTCCCTTGTGCCTTAACAAAGGAACCAGGTTCATGATTCGACTACGCATGCCCTTTTCAAGGAAGTTTGGTTTATTAAACTTACCTCCCCAAACAAAAGCCAGTATCTGGAACCTCCAATGTAGTCCTTCAGTCATGACTACTTTCTCAGGTCAAATTCAAATGGACAAAGAAAAGACATCCTTCACGCCTGAACAGGGACTTGAACCCTGGACCCTCAGATTAAAAGTCTGATGCTCTACCAACTGAGCTATCCAGGCCCACAGAGTCTGTACATCACAGCATAGTATGATGAATATATTTTGTTATTGTCAACTTTTTTCCAGTACAAGGCAATGGGTTAAAAACAGATTCCTTGCATACATATCTCACATATTCAAGTCAAAAGTAGTTGGTCAGTCACATTTCTACACTCACCAGCCTGCTCTCAACAGAACCATTTGGCTTCATGTGACTCTTTGTAAAGTCATCAATACCAGCCACCATGCCTCAGACAACAACCCAGTGACTTGGGCATACTTCGCAAATGCTCAGATAAGAGAAACGCTCCAAGATGGCCTCAAAAACTAACAGAGTTTGTGTGAAAAAGAGTGCATATTCCTAGGGGATAAAAGTTCTCTGCCCACTTTCCTTCAAACACGTGGGACTCCGGTATTTCCTCATACCTAGAGGGCAGAGACATGATGCCACACTCAGACCCATCCTATCTGCTCTTCCATCCATATCCAGGCCCTTACTTTGCTAGCCCCGACATCACCTCATCCTCTCCCCAGTCACTCATTGCTTTACCCTTCTCCTGGTTGAGGTCTTCCCAATACCCCAGTCCACTCCATCAAGGTTCAAGGCTCCTAACCTCTAGAGACAAGATCTGGGAGTTTCTAATGGAATAAATGACTATCCAACCTCTCCTACACTGTGCTTTCGATCTTCATCCAAAACTCCCGTCTGGTCTATAACGCAAAATAATGGTGCAAGGCTGGAAGTGCTAAGAGGCTGAGAGAGGCTTTGTGGCTGATGCTGGCATTCTTCTTCCTCCCTATCCTGCCTTTTGTCTTTCAAATTAGAAATTCAGTGATGGGAGGAGCAGCTACAGGATCCATCCGCAACACTGTTCAACATTGCTGCGTGCACATACACACAAGTGTGTTTCACGCCAAGTTTTGTGAATTCTTTCCTTCTGTCTTATCTCTTACAAAAGGATCTAAACTTCCCCCAGGCAGCATTTGGATTGTCTTCTTGGAATCATTTCACGTTCCCTTGCTCATCTTTTGAGCAGCTTTGCAGATGAGGACGAAGTTGGGGAAAGGAAGGACTTTGAATACTCACGAAAATGCCCCCATTCCTGTGAGCTTCCCTAGTGATGGAATGGATGTGCCCACGGGCGAGGCAGCTGTGGAGCAAACAGACGGGAATAGGAAGACGGCTCAAGGAGAAACAAGAATCTTAGGATCCAAAGTCAGCCGAAAGGCAAGGTTTTCTTCTGTTTTCAGGAAATACATTTGAGTCTCTAAAATCCCCAATTTTAATAAATCCTTTCAAGTCTTTATGTTACTCTCCCCCCAGGGGCCTTCCTGTCCACAGTCACAGGAAAATCCAGTTCTCCAGACTTCCCACTCTGCAGAATTCCAGACTCAGCTGTCACCGTGTTCAGAAGACATCTTTGTAAAGTTATTTTGTGAGGAGTCAGATGGGTTAATAGGCAGTCAGAGTGTTCCCAGTGGAAATTTGGGGTGCAGAATGATTGTTTTCTCCCAAAAGTTATCTTTAGCAAGGTCAAAATTCCTGCCCGGGCCCAATGGGTTAAAGCCCTGGCCTGCACCTCCAGCATCCTATATGGGCACTGGTTCCAGTCCCAGCTGCTCCTGTTCTGGTCCAGCTCCCTGCTAATGCACCTGCGAAAGCAACAGAGGATGGCCCAAGTCCTTGGGCTCCCAAACCCACGTGGGAGACCCAGAGGAAGCTCCTGGCTCCTGGCTTCAGATCAGCTCAGCTCTGGCCAATTGTGGCCATTTGGGGAGTGAACCAGTGGATGGAAGACCTCCCCCAACCCATCCACCCCTCACCCACCCCCATCTCTACTTCTCTCTATAACTCTGTCATTCAAATAAATAAAATAAATCTTTTTTTTTTTAAAAAAAAAAAAGTGCCTGCCTTCCCACTCCTTTTGAGCTTCCAATCTTATCATGAGAATAGCAAGGGAGTGGTGACTGCACCCTTCTGAGAGTTTACTGTAAAACAAATTAGGTATCCCACCTTTCTAATGGCTTTTTGTTTTATCCTGAGCAAGCCAGACAGCATAAAAGATTGCAAATCAGGTCTTTTGATGGGTTTTGTCCCTATCTTGTACTTTCTTTGTTCCCTCAAATTGTGCTTAAAAAAACCCACTACCACCAGCTCCTTGGGGTTTTTTTCCTCTTGGAAGCCTCCTCCATGCCACTCTGGCTGGAGGTCTCTGACCCTAATAAATCCTTCCTTAAAATCTCTCTGCTTCTCTGCTTGGAAATTCTTCCATGTGAGACAAAGAACTGAGATAATAATATTTTCTCCACCACCATTTCACCCGTAACATTTTCATAAAGATTTCAGACCCATCATGTTCAAATAGTGCCAGAACTGTGATCATCTGTAGCAGACACTTGCTGCTTTTTCTTTAGCAGCTGAATGTTTTATCTTCTGTTTCCATATAATTTAGATCCTGCTGTGATGGTATGGGAAACTTTGGTTACCACAGAGACGGATCTGGATGAAACCATCTGAGGTGTGCTGCCTCTCCCAGGGGCGGGGTGGAGTCTTGGAGGCCCTAGGTATTAGCTACTTCCTATCCCTGGAAAAAGCTCAAAATGTACAGAATATGGTTCTTTAGGGAACCACAGAGGCCAGTATCCCAGTGCTCTCTGGAGACTTTATAGTTACGGCCCTGCCTACTGCCTTGATTTACATGTGCCTTCATATATAATCCAATGGAGTTATGAAGTAAGAGGGAAAAGAAGCATTGGTGTTCATGGAATGGAAAATGTCATTTTTCTACCCGGAGATTCCAAAAGCAATACAATTGGGTGATATGGGGCTCTAGGTTATTACAATGCTTGTTGGATAGACAGGACATACAAAGCTCCAGTGTCTATGGAGTCTTGTTCATTTTCCATGAAGTAGCTGATTCCCACCCTCTCCTACCCTGAAAGACTTTGTGAGACTTAACAGACATTCTGTTGTTGGTTTCTACTAATGCAATACATTTTTCTTCTTTTTGTGAAGTTTTGTTTTTTGCTAAACAAACTAGCATTCCCCCCCCAAAAAAAAAAAAAACACCAAAAACAACTTACAACTCTTCTTGCATATACTATCAGTGCTTGTGTTTGGAAACACACACAAAATTTAGTCATCTCTTATATTTTCTCATCCCTCCCCTTGCCACACACAGTGCACACTGCCCCTTTGACTACACTACCTCAGGCATCTACAGTGTGGTGTTAATTCATGTATTCCACTTCATGATTTTAAAGTTCTGTAAACAAGAAACTTGTTTTTTTGAGTGAGTAAATTAAAAATGTAGAAGCAAGTGAATTTCATCTCACTACTCTCTAATACTTCTCAGGATCTTAAGTCCTCTAGGTAGACGTGGGGTTGTGTGTTTTCTATCACATGGCATGTGAAGATCTCCACTGAGGGTCAATTTACAATCAACCAGAATAACTGCCAGGTCAAAACCGGGTGTCAATCCAAAAGTCCTTAAGACTTTAACCCTAACCCCCTTCTCAGACTGAACTATATAGATCAGATGATAGCAGCTGGCACTCAGATTTCCATCTAGGTTTTCAGCATCTGCATTGACAAGTGTCCACGTTCCCTAAGTTACTTGCATAAGCAAAAAAGATTAGGACTCCACTTCTTTCACATCGTCTTCTTGGGTCTGGTATTTGACTGTGCTGGATTGACTGATGGAAGTGGATGAGCAGGGAAAGGGGCAGTAGGGTCAGGAAGTCAGTAGAAGCTTTTCCCCCGTCTGTTGGGTGATTCAGACATGATTGAGCAGTTCTGACTGCTCAGAGAATTAAACGCAAGTTTCCATGGGCTACAAATTGTTTTCAAAACAACAGCATCACAGCTCAGTAAACTTCAAGTGAAGTGACTTTTTGTCTAGGCTGGGGGAATGATTGGGATAAAGGCATAGCAGGTAAAGTCGCCACCTGCTGGCATCCCATATGGGCATTGGTTCAGGTTCTGGCTGCTCCCACTTCCAATCTATCTCCCTGCTTGTGGTCTGGGAAGGGCAGCAGAAGATGGCCCAAGTATTTGGGACCCTGCTACCCACATGGGAGACTCGGATAAAGCTCCTGGCTTCAGCTTGGCCCAGTCCTGGCTGATGTGGGGAGTGAACCAGCGGATGGAGGATCTCTCTATCTCTCCCTCTTTGTAACTCACACTTTCAAATAAATAAATAATTTTTTTAAAAAAGGCAAACACAGAAAGTCAGAGAAAAGTTAAGGGACTGAGCAAAGCTGTCAAACTACCTTCCCTCTCAGGACTCACTGACACAGAGAGAAAGTTTGCTAAAGATACAGATATTTGAAAGAATATAATCACTACTTTTGTCCCTTTGATAGAGTTCTATGTAAAGTCTATTTTACCTGATATAAGCATGCTACCTCTGCTTTTTTGTGGTTTCTGTGTTTGCAAAACATCTTTTCCTATCCCTTAATTTTCTATTTGTGTGTGTCCTTTAAACAGGGAGTGATTCTCTTATAGGCAGCATATAGTTGGATCTCATTTTTTTCAAATCAGTTCTGTTGCTCTGTGTATTTTGGTTGGAGAATTTAATATATTTATATTTAAGACAGTGATTGATAGATAAACACTACTCTCATATTTTCCTTTGTAACTAGGTGATTTTCTATAGTAATATATTTTGATTTCCTACTTTTTATCTTTTGTGCATTTACTGTAAGTTTTCTTTTGTGGTTGCCATGAAATCCAAGAAAGACATTACATGTTAATAAAAGAAACAACAAGAAACACAGCAATTATAAGTATATTGACACCTAGTACATAGTTCCAAACTATATGAAGCAAAAATTGCTAGAACAGCAGGTGGAATTAGCATCAATACTCCACTCTTGATAGAGAATATAACAAGACATAAATAAGGAGATGGAAATTTGAACAACAAAATAAATCAGCCAGTCTAAGACATATGTAATCAATTTACACTACAAAATACACATTGTTTTTATGTGCAGGTGGAGCATTTTTCAGGATAAACCATAGGTTACACCACAAATTAAGTTTCCATAGATTTTAAAAAGATATTATCTTATATAAAATGTCTTCTCTGATCCAATGTTGATGGGAATGTAAACTGGTGCAACCACTATGGAAGACAGTATGGAGATACCTCAGAAATCTGAATATAGACCTACCATATGATCCAGCCATCCCACTCCTGGGAATTTACCCAAACCAAAAGAAATCAGCACATGAAAGAGTTATCTGTACCCCCATGTTCATTGCAGCTCAATTCACAATAGCTAAGATATGGAATCAACTCAGATGTCCATCAACTGTTGACTGGATAAAGAAATTATGGTATATATGCACTAAGGAGTACTACTCAGCTTAACAAGAAATCCCACTATGTTCCTAAACAAACAAGAAATTGGCCCTCAAGAGGCTGTAGTATGGAAGGCAAATATTTTTAAACAACCAAAATCCCTAATAATCATAAGAGAAGGGATGCCACAACTCAGTACTATTGAGAATCAGAGTCTCAGAACTAATAGAAAACAAGGGCATGAATCAGGCTAATATAGGTTTCTATAAGGCTTAAAGCAGGGGGTAAAAAACCCTCTGCTTACCACTGTTTGCAGCTATTTTTTGAGGGAGTGATGAGATGTGGTACAACTTCTCCCTGGTATTGCCATTCTTGTAAGTTCCCCCCTTCTTTGCCTGGGATACTAAACCATGGGAGTGTTTACCCAAATACTGCTGGAGACTGCACCAGAAACAAAGGCTAATTATCATCCTAATCAGGACTTGTAAACTAGGTGCCTCCATACCTCTATTTAAGTCAGCACCCCATAAATATGGGCAATTATGTCAACTACATTTAAAGTTTTATTTTAAAAAATTGAAATTTCAAAGCTTTAAATTTCAAACTTTAAAATTTAAATTTAAATTTAAATCCAGGGCCAGTGCCGTGGCTCAACAGGCTAATCCTCCGCCTGTGACATCGGCACACTAGGTTCTAGTCCCAGTTGGGGTGCCGGATTCGGTTCCGGTTGCCCCTCTTCCAGGCTCTCTCTCTCACTGTCCACTCTGCCTGTCAAAAATTAAAAAAAAAAATTTAAATTTCAAAATAAAAAAAACAAAATGAAATCTTATCTTTTGCAATAAGATGGTTGCAACTGGAATCCATTATACCAAGTGAAATAAGCTAATCCCCAAAAGACAGATATCATATGTTTCCCCTGATCTTATGTAACCAGTAGAATACCTGAAAGGTAATGTATTGGACTGAAACAGACATCTTGAGATTCAATGATTGTTTATAGCCCTTGTCTCTTCCATTGAGGAACTGTGTTTTGTTTAGATTTGCTCTGTTTTATTTTCTTTTTCTTCTTCCTATTTGTTGAACTCCATTACTTAAAGTAAGGTTAACTATACGATCATTAAGTATATTGAAAATAGATCATGGCAAAAATTAAGAATGGAAATCTGAGAGGGAGGGGGAGGTAGGGTTGGAGTGTGTGGGGAGAGGAAATCCCACTATGTTCTTAAATCTGTATATATGAGATTTGTATAACTTATATAAAATTTTAAAAAAGAAAATCTGAATAGATCTATAACTAGCAGAGATTGAATCAGTAATAAAAAGTCTTCCATTGAAGAAAAGCTTTGTCCTGATAGCTTCACCAGCAAATTCTAAAAAATCTTTAAAGAAAACTATGCTTCTCAAACCTTTCCAAACAATTGGAGAGAAGGGAAATCTCCTTCATACATTATACAAGGCCATATTTATCCTCCCATCCAAGTCAAACAAAAACAATACAAGAAAAGAAAATTACAGACCAATATCCCTTATGAATACTGATGCCAAAATGCTCAAGAAACTGTAGCAAACCAAATTCAGTAGCATACTGGAAGGATTATATAGCATGATCAAATAGGGTTTGTTCCTGGAATGCAAGGATGGTTCAGCATGTTAACACTGATGAATGTGATACATCACATTAACAGAATTAAGGGGGAAAATGCACAATTATCACAATTGGTGCAAGAAAAAACATTTGACAGAATTCTACACCTTTTCATGATTAAAAAAAAAACTCTCAACAAATTAGATATAGAAGGAATATACCTTCACACAATAAAGGCCAATATGACAAGCTATAACTAACACTCTCTCTGCTGACCAGTTGAAATATTTTCCTCTAAGATCTAGTACTGACAGTCCTAGCCAGAATAATTAGAAAAGAAAAAGAAAAAATATATAGTGTCCAAATTGAAAAGGAAGAAAAAAATTTTATTGGTTTGCACATGATATGATGTTTCTTATATGCGGAAAACCTTAAAGATTACACAAAAATTAAAGGCTGTTAGAACAAATATACCAATTCAGCAAAGTATCAGAGTACAAAATCAATGCAGAAAAGTAAGTTGCAGTTCCATACACTAACCAGGACCAATCCAAAATGGAAATTAAGAAAACAATTCTATGCACAATGCCATAAAAAAAAAAAAAATTAAAGACTTAAGACTCAAACCAGAAAAGTAAGACAGGATTGATGAAAGCTACAAAACATTTCTGAAAGAAATACATAACTAAATAGAAGACATCCTATGCTCATGGAATAGAAGACGATATTATTAAGATACCAATACTCCCCAAAGCAGTCTACAGATTTAATGCAGTCCCCATCAAAATCCTAATGTCTTGGTTCTTTTTTTTTTTTTTTTTTTGCACTTGTAGAAAAACCTATCCTAAAGTTCATATAGAATATCAAAGGACCTCATTTAGCCTAAAAAGAAACCCTGAAAAAGAAGAAAGCCTGAGAATCCACACTTCCCAATTTCAAAACTCGTAACAAAGCTATAGTAATGAAAATTATTGCACTGTTATGAAGATGGACATAGAAATCAATAGAGTAGAATAGTCAAAAATAACCACCACATACATAACCCAATGATTTTCAACAATGATGCCCAGATCATTCAGTGTGGCAAAGATAATCCTTCCAAAAATGATGCTGGGAAAACAAGATAATCACCTGCAGAAGAATGAAGTTGGACCATTACTTACGTCATAAAAAAAAATAACTAAAAACGGATTCATGACTCACATGTAAGATGTAAAGCTATGGAACTCATAGAAGAAAACATAGGACAAAATTTCATAACACTGAACTTGGCAAGGATTCCTTGAATATGATACCAAAGGCAAAAGCAACAATAACAAAATTAATGTTAAAGACTTCATGGAACTTTTAAAAAATTTGTGCATCAAAATTCATAAATAAAATAAAATAAAAAGCAACCCATAGAAGGGATAAAATATTTGCAAATTGTGTATTTAATAAGGGTTTAATATCTAGAATATATAAAGAATTCCTTTAAAAATCAACAACAAGCGGAAAATGCAATTCCAACATGAGGAAGGACATGAGCAGACAGTTCCCCCAAGCCGATATACAAATGACTGACAAGTATGTGAAAGGAGGTTCAGCGTCACCAGGTGTACTGAACCGTCAATCACATCCGCAGTGAGTTCCCACCTCACACCTGGTAGGATGGCTACTCTTCAAAAAAACTAAATGACAAATCTGGACAAGGATGTAGAAGACACTGAAACTGTGCACTTTTGATGAGAATGTAACATATTACCACTGGGAAAGTAGTATGGGGAGTTCCCCCCAAAATTAAAAATATTACAGTGACCACTAGATGCAGTAAATCTGGGTATATATACAAAGGAGTCTGGTCTGTAAGACCTCCGTGTACACCCACGTTCACAGCAGTATTATTCACAATAGCTGAAGTACGGAGGTAAGGCAGGTGTCCACAGACATGAATGTGACATATACTTAGAGTGGAATATTGTTAAACCTTAGAAAAGGAAGGCCATTCTGCTATATGCTACAACAAAGATAAACTTGAGGAGATCATGCTAAGTGAAATAACAAAAAGACAAATACTACATGATTCCCTTTGTATGAATAACTTAGATTAGTTCAATTACAGGGACAAAAACACAAACGGTGTTTGCCAGTGGCTGGGGGAAGGTGAGAATGAGAATCGCTGCTTAAAAGGTATAGTTTTAGTTTTGCGAAATAAAAAGTGTTGGGAATGGACGGTTGCACTACCATATGAATCAGCGCACCTAATGCCACCGAACTATCCATTCCGAATTGCTGATAGTAACTTTTATGACGGGTGCATTTAATCACAATTAAAATTAGAGGTGCAAGACGGTATCTATGGAGTTGTGGAAATGACTTGTAAACCAAGAGACCAACCTTTCACAGGGAAAACCGGGATCTGGGTGGGACCTTTGGCTCATTCACCAACGGCTCTGCCAGCGGAGCGTTCTCAGCACGTGTTCTGACACGTCTACAGGTCGCTCGCCCAACCGTCTGGGTTGGATGCCTGGGTCATCGCTGATTCTCCACGCTTTGGCCAACCGTCCACTCCCGCGATCCAGCACCGCAGCTCTCCAGTAAATGACATCACCTTTCTCATGCCAGGTGTAAAAAGGATGGATGTGGAAGGGTAAGAAAGTAGGGAAAACGGAGAGGAAATCCAGGTGTAAAAGGATGGATGTGGAAGGGTAAGAAAGGAGGGAAAACGGAGAGGAAATCCCAGGCTCCATCTTTCACAAGAAAGCAGCTGGCGGGAGAGGGGAGAGAGCACCAGAAACAGAACCGGGACCGGCTGATTTTTACCTTTTTCACTTCTTTCTCCCTTCCACAAGTTTTTAATACCACTTCATTGCCACTGTACAGACCTGACCGTCAGTCCACCCAAAGTTGGTGATTTTTATCGCTACATGTGTGGATAAAAGAGTCCAATCAACACAAGTGGAGGTGCTGGGGATCGAACCCAGGGCCTCGTGCATGCTAAGCACGCGCTCTACCACTGAGCTACACCCCCGGTCGCACAGCAACGCTTCAAATTTGCTATATAACCGTTACTCCGGTTCTCTGGGTTCCCCAAGACTTACTCCGAGACGTCAGCCTCCTCTCTTCAACTCTGCTGTTGGGGAAACACTCGAGTTTCGTTCTGAACCAGCGATTGGGCGGTCCCGTAACTGTCGGGCCTCCACGGACTGCTGTCGCCCGTCAGGCCCAGGACGGACTCGGAAATCCTTGACCTTAAGCAGAGCTCGGGGATAAAAAAGACCGGCACCAGGGGCGCTGCCCGGGAAGTGAGGGAGAAGCCGCGTGCGGAACTCAGTGTGGGCGAGAAGTGAAGAGCCACGGGCGCGTCGGCTTCGGCAAACGCAGCGCCCGGAATCCGGTTCCGGGAGCGCGGAAGCGGCCTGCGTCGCCGGCTCCGAGCGCCGCGAGGCCGGCGGGGCCGGAGAGAGGGGCCGGCTCCGAGCGCCCTGCACACAGCGCCTCCTTCTGGCCGAAGCTGCAGCTGCAGGAGGACTTGAGCCGCAGCCTGGGGCAGTGAACTTGGAAACCAAGAGTTACTCGGACAGGGAAGTAATTGCATAGGGAGGCATCCGAGCTCCCCGCCTCGCCTGCGTTTTCCCAGGTAACTGAAGCCGAGTAGGCTTGCAGCGCAGGTTCCAAAGAAGAGGAGGTTTGTTTTGTTGCAGGTTACTGTGGTTGGTAGGAACTCACGGTGCCTTTCCCTGGCGGATCAGCAGGTTGAGCCCTTTGGTGGGTGTTTGTACGGTTAAGGTTTTGTCTTCGGGGCAGTAGCTACTGGAATTGGCAGCTTCGTGAAGAGTTGCAGGAGAGCCATACCTGGGCATTTTCTGTGTTCTCATCCGGCTCAGAGGGAGTCTGAACCAAGTTTGGTTTGCAGGGGCCTTGCAGAACCACACCGTAGTCTGTCCAGCTCTCCACGGCGTGAAGATGAGGAGATGGAAAGCGTGGAGACAGCAGTGCAGCTGACACAGAATTTAGACTTGAAGATTTGGCGACAAAGAAAGAAGGGGCGCTTTTTAAAAGAACATTCTCAGGTTTTTGTCCTGTGTGGACGAGATGGCTTTCACTCAGCTCCAGCAGGCTCAGACTTGCTGCTTGAAGCTACCAGTCGTTGTACATTTGCTTTTGGAGAGCTGGATGGCAGTAAAGGGAAGCCGGTGTGTTTGGGTTTGGAGCTGATGAGTTTATGATGCCTGCAAATGTAAGGTGCGATTTTGGGATTGTGTCCAGATGAAACATTGCAGGGGATTCTCATCTGAGGATTCAGATTCTGTGGCTATGGAAGAGACAGCCACTAGTCAGTGGATGGAGTGAAAACTGGAAAGCTCCGTTATGAATTGACGATACGGAGCTCACCAAGGATTTTTAAATTATTATTATAGAAGGAATAAACAATTCCACTAAAATGGAAAAGTCTAAGATTCATTCTTATTGACATTAAGTTCCATCAACTTCCTTAGAAAATCCAAATAAAACCAATTTCAAATTATCAGCTTTCAGGTGAGGCAGCTGATTTTTTTTTTCCTATTCTTTGTTTCCTTTGTCCAAATGGAGCCTTTTCTTCAGGAATCCCATGGAGTTACATCTGAAGTAGGAATTTGTGCTTCAGCTTTTGGCATAACATCTCTCACATCTGGCCCAGAAAAATAAGCCAAATGGAATATGAGAATAAGAAAGAGGGAAGCAAAAGGTCTCAGCAAGACAAGCATAAGACAAATGTCACATCCAGAAGTGGATGGCAGGAATCAGCTTATGGACTCTGTGAAGAGCCGGGGCCAAATTCATCAGACTTTGAGTATCATACGGGTCTCTGCTGCAGTACTCGGTTCTCCAGCTGTAGCAGGCAAATATGCAAATACAAAACCTAATGAATTTATGGACACTGAAATTTGAATATTATATAATGTGTACATCAGAAGATAGTCTTCTTTTGATTTTTTTTTTTTTTTTTTTTTTTGGTTCACCATTTGAAAATGTAAAACCCATCCTAGGTCAGGAAGGAAGGAAGGAAGGGAGGGAGGGAGGGAGGGAGGGAGGGAGGGAAGGAAGGAAGGAAGGGCATTAAGTGAAATCTGGTCCACAGGCCATAGTTTTCTGATCCCCAATTTAAAGAATCTTTAAAACTGTTACTTAAAAACAGACTTATAAATTACATTAGAAAATTCAGATGTTATTTTTAATTCATATGAATCTTTAGAAAAATTAGACCGCTTTGGGGCTGAAAGCTATTTGCTTTTTACCTGACTACATAATATGAAGCATGACTATGTATAAGATATCTTTTTATTTATGTGAGATTTGGAATTCATTTAATCACTCCTGATTCAAACCTTCTGAATTAGCTTTAATAGTTTTATAGGTCCACATCTTTGGGAAGTGCCAGGGCTGAAAACCAGAAGGAGACAGAGGGCAATGATGATATTGATGTGACTGCTCTGAAAATCAGGATGAAAGGAAGGGGTTGGATCAGCAGAATCTCAGATTGCCACGTGCGTCTTTCACAGAACAATATTTTTTAGTTATGATGGAATTAAGCTTTCCTTTTATGGATCATACTTCTATTGTGAAGTCTAAGAAATCTTTGCCTAGTCCTAGGTCTTGAAGATTTTTTTCCAATTTTTTTTCCTCTAAAAGTTTTACAGTTTTTCTTCAAAATGGTGTTTGGAACATGGGCTACCCACATACAAGCAATGAAGGTGGACTGTTAATCCTAGTCAGAAAGCCATAGGGGTGATGCTGAGCCCTCGTCAAGGGGTCAGCTTCCCACTATGGTGATGTTAATTTGATCATCTGGGAGTAAGGTATGGTTGGCTGTGTTCCCTCTTGCTCAAGTTACCATTTGCATAAGAAATCTCTAAGGAAACACTTTGAGAATACATAAGTGTCTTGTTCATCATCAAATTTCCACCCCTAGTCTTTGATCAGTTATTCTCACCAAAAGGCTAATAATCTTAAATTTATTTTCTCTGGACACATTTCTTTGCCTACTAAAATTAAACTGTTTAATTGCCTTGCCATAGTAAATGGTTTCCTTACGTGGGTAAAAGATGAGCCAATTGAAAATGCACTTGATCACAGTCTTATTTCTATTTTAAAAAAATTTGTGAATAAATTCTGCTGCTGTGGAGAAGGCATTTGGTGCAGTGGTTAAGACACCACGTGCTGTGCCCATATCCCGTATCAGAGTGCCTGGAGTCCAGTCATAACTCTACTACTTCCTGCTACTGTGTTCTCTGGGAGGCCCAGATTAACGACTCAAACAGTTGCCATCTATGTGGCTCAGCCTGGCCCAGTCCTGGCTGTTGGGGCCATGCAAATGGAAGATCTCTCTGTCTTCTCTCTCTGACTTTTAAATAAATGAATGAATAAATATTTTTGAAACAAATTCTGTCAACAAGAGAAATGTCATTTTAAATTTTTTCTGACAGTTACCATCATGTAAAATGGGAATATTGTGATGAGTGCTTGATCTCATGATGTTCACATATCTTGTGTTCTTTTAGCAAAGTCAGCATCATTGGGTTCCATTTCTCATCGTCTTTGAACATTATAAAAAGCATCAAAGCTAAAAAAAGAGAAAAATAGGGAACTCCAAGAAATTGTTTCTTCAGCTTCCTTAATTTTCTGATTTGCCTATGAGTCAACCCACAGGATCTGAAAGAGCAGAAAGGTCTTCTTTGGATCCCTAGCGTCTCTTCTGTCTCTTGGATCCAATCAGCACACACGGAAAACAGCAGACTCCAAGTCTTAATGCACAGACAAGTACGTTGGGCAGTTAGGAACACAGGAAATCTGAAACTCTAAAACCAAAAGTTGAAAACAATTGAAATACTGAAAGAAAAAAATGAAAAGAATGATTTTACAAGCTGAAAGAGTTCAACTAGAAAGGCCTTAGACTAAGTTCTAACTAAACTTCTAACTTCTAGACTAAACTTCTAAGTTAGAAGTTCTAAGATCCAAGGTTAGAAGATCTAAAATTGCTCGTTCAAAATCAGGTTTTTGTACAGATATTAGTCATCATCAAAGGCTAGTGATCTCGGCAATCTACAATCTGAGTTTGCCCTCTTGAAATTCTATGATTATATTTTTGTAGTTGAGCTTTGGAATCGGTGCTCTATGGAACAGGAAGCAGGGCACTTGAACAAAGGAAATAGGCCTAATATGCAGGTGGCGCTTTTTGCTTCTCTCTAGACATACAACTGCGGCGATGCCCTACAAACTGTATGTTGTACAAGATAAATTTCATGCTGATAATGTCCAATTTCATTTTTTCTTAATTAGAATGACATTAAACAGCAAATTAAAAATTTTCATGACAGGCACCAAGAGAGGCAGCAGACCCATACATTATGTAGCCAGCCTCCACGAACATTAAAAACATTAAATCTGCATTCTGAGGATGCACTCATAGACCCCGATTAAAGACACCGAAGAGCCTCCACCTTCGATCTCTCCACACAACTAGAGGTGAACTCCAGTCCAAGGGCACTGGCAAGTGTGGTACTGAAACCCGTGCCCGCAGTCTATATTCTAGCTTGGAATTTCGATGACTTGTTCCACATCGTTCATGGTTCTTAACTCTTTACATGAAATCAAGACTGAAATCCTTGAAGTAACAGGAAAATCCAATAGAAGTTGAATTTCCAAAACTAAGGCAACAGGATGGTTTCGCCTTGCGTATATATTCCAAGCTCACGTATATTCAAGGTTTTTGGATGAGTGGGGATGCAGTGGCAGAAAAGAGACCACAGCCCAGAACTTGGTGCCTTCCCATCACGACCAGGACGCTGTACTCCTAAGGCCCCGCTGGGATTCGAACCCAGGATCTCCTGTTTACTAGACAGGCGCTTTAACCAACTAAGCCACGGGGCCCACGCACTCCACTCTTAATTTCTTCTTATTAGTACTTTTGCATTCCTGCTGTAATTCTGACTTTCCTTCCCGAGTAAATCCACTGTTCCTTTCTTGGCCTGCTCTTCCCCCTTGGCCTTTCGCCGGACCCGGAGTCGCCCAGACCCTGTCACAGCTTCGACCGAGCGCCATTCTTTGCAATCTCCCTGCGTGGGCCCCGGAGCCGCCACGCCGCTCTGGGCGACTCAAGCCACAGGCAGAACCCAAGCAGAGGGGCTGCGAACAGACTCCCTGGGGAAACCACTGGGCAGCAATACTCTGAACGGATGTTCTCAAACTCCACACCACCCCGCACGCCGAGGGCGAGGGCCCGCGGGCCGCTCGGCGGACATCCGGGTCATCCGCGGAGTCTCCTGAGGGGCTCCCGCGCCGCCGCACAGCGCCCCCTGCCGGCCCGGCTCCCGAGCCGCGCAGCCGCGCAGCCGCGGGGGGAAGTGGGCGGAGCTCCAGGGGCGAGGAGGCCGCCTCGGCCGAGGTGGATCCGGAGGCGGCGGGAGCGCGGCCGGGCGGGGCCCGAGGCCGGACAGCGAGGTCGCGAGCCCTGCCGCGAGCCTGTCAAGACTGGCTCCCGCCACCCGCCAAGAGGGAAGCAGAGAGAGGGCGAGAAACGGCTGAGCCGCTACCGGAGAACGGAGCCAAGGTTCTGTCAGAACCTTCGTGCGGGGGCCCGAATCGCCGCCGCTGAGCCTCGAAGTAGACGCGCTTGGTCTTTAGGCAACCCAGTCACGCATTGTAAAGACTTTTCTCCTTTTTTTAAAAATTTTTATTTTATTTTTTTTATTTGCAAGGTAACCCTGGCTCAGCGTATCTTCTGCCTTACTATCTCCGTATATTCCCGAAGACGGAATTGACAAATTCCAACTCCGCAGCTCTTACATAACACGAGTCAGCTCCCTGCCCATGAACTCACAGACGGTGCTGGGGTGTTACCGAAAAAAAAATTAACTATATGACATATTAAATTTAGGTAACGCGTACTAAACACATTTTGAAATAGATTAACAAAGTGATACAGCTCATAGACCAAATTCAGCCAGAGCAAGGTTCCAAGGAAGAGGGAAGCAGTGCTTCCTGCTGTAGCTCAGCTGTCAGTAATGGGGAATGACTTGAGAGCTTTATAAAAACTACAGCTTCCTGGGTCCAGCACACGCGCCAGATTAGATTAAAGACATGGGTAAGGTGGGAAGAGCAGGAATCTATCTTTTAAAGTGATTCTGACATCCACTCCCGTTAGCTCAGTGGAGAGCAAAAACCCTTTACCCCCAAGAGAAGTTGGTTAAAGCATTTGAATCTTCCCTCTCCCATCCGACTTTCTTCTCCCAGCATATCCCTGGGTTTCAAAGCATCTTTGTGGCCATCCCATTGTGTAGAGATGGGTTGAGCACTTTGAAGGGTGCTCATGTGGCGCAGTTGCTAACGTTTGTTTCTTCTCCGTAGAACAGTTGCTGGTTTTCAAGGCTTTGAAAGAACCACAGGAAGGTTTGGTTGTCCTGATCAGGCCCTTGTGGTGGGAGCACATGCTGCGTGGACAAAAGCAAGATCAGTGCGTTTGAGCCTTAGTTGTCAGTGAATATGTAGCCACCACCTACTATGTCCTAGCATAAGTACAGAGACAACCTAAGGGAGGCTGCTGACCCAAGGGGCAGGCCCTTACAGTGTGCCTGTGGATGAATTCCAGATTAGCTTAAGGATGAAGAGGAGGAGAGTGGCTGGACAGTCACAATGTTTACAGCCATAAGATTGGAAACCTGTTGATTGGAAAGTGGGGAGAGGGAAACGTATATAGGAGGGCTGCCAGGTGGTGGCAACTTGGCCTCTGCGGATGGTGGTGGCTCTCAGGTGCCAGTAAAGACAAGAAGAGTGGAATTTGCTGCTTGCTGTTTGGTTCTTGGGCACATGCTGTGCTTTGGGAATTTTGGCTGGGGCTAGAAAAAAAGAGGTGACAAACTGGGTTTGTGTATGACAAAGACACTTAAGGGGCGATCTCGCTGAAATGTACACCCAGCAGTCTGCTACCTGAGTCTGGTGGAGAAGAGGGTCCCTGGAATGCAGGTATAGTGAGGAGAGGGGGAGGAGCGAGCAGGATTGGGAGACTAAGCGCTCATTCATGAGTGCTTTCCGAAAACAGAGAATGAGCTTGCGGCTCTTGGACCCGGAGCTTCTTGGCCATTATGACTCGGATACTTCTTCGGAATGTCTATGGAATTTCTATTGCCCTCTGTCAGCTTACAGGTGAGCTGATGCTTATCTTAGCCTTACTTGGAATTGCTTGTCTTAGAAGACAGATGTGATGCTTCTGGATTTTTGATCGTGCGTTCTTGAGAGCGATTATATCAGCTCCTTTTAAACAATGGAATTTTCTCTGCAACAGGGAGAATGTTAAGGAGATTGACTGGCTGGGACAAGAACTACCAGCTGAAGTAGTGAAATGTGTGTGCCCTAGCTTGGCTGATCTGTACCTCAGTGAGTGAGCTCTGTAGCTACAGTTTGAGGCACAGAGATTGAAGATCCCGCTTCGTTTGCGATTCAGTTTAAGACTTGGAAGGGGCTACTGAAATCGTGCTTGCTTCAAAAGTTCTGGGGTATTTGCAATGGAATCCTCTACCCCAGGTTGATAAACCATTGCCTGCAAGCTGAAAACGTTCTTTTTATTAGTAGGAGAAAAATGCATGCATGTGGCTAGAAGAGTTTACCCCGTTTGTGGTCTTCATTGCACAGCGGCGGGGCAGATCGCACGCAGCACTCCAGTATGGGCGTGTACGCTGTGGAAATGAGCACAGGATTTTACATTTTAAAAGAGAAAAACAGTGAATGAAGAGTAGCACGTGAGATTATAAGAACTTCACAATTTAGTGTCCATGCCTCAGGTTTGACTTCAACACAGCCATCCATGCATTCACGAATTGTGTGTGGCTGCCATTGAGGACAGGCGTAGGTGCGACTGGGAAGGCATCTGGTGCTCTGGCCCTTTGCACCGCTGCGGTGGGCACCTCACACCGCAGTGACTCCCAGGTAATTCCACCTTTTCCATGTCTCCGGAGACTCTCTAACACTTTATTAAAAAAAAAAAAAAAAAAAAAAAAGCACATACACATCTCCTCCAAGCAATGAGAGTAGCTTTTAGCTGTCAACTCCATTAAATTACGCAGACACTGCTAATTTCTGAATTATAAACGCTGTGCTGAAGCTACCCATGTGTAGTTGTGGAAAAATAGAAGCTTATGCCGAAACCCGGGATTGAACCAGGGACCTTTAGATCTTCAGTCTAACGCTCTCCCAACTGAGCTATTTCGGCCTCCCTGTGGGGCTGCTTTGTTGCTTTTCTTTTGGAACATTTGTTTTCCGTTTAGAAAGTTGGATTTCCCAAGTGTTGTTAATTGTACAATGCATCTATGCACCTGTAGCGACTCGAAATCTACTGTCCGTCACGTGTGCTGGTTAAATCCCACCCCGACCAGGGAGGCAGAAGGGAGGGTGATAGGAGTTAGGAAAGTGACGGCAGCTGAAGGGAAAAGGCTGGGGGCTCCTCACTTTTCTTTAGGTTTTTCGTCTTCATAGTCTTCGGAGCTGCTGAGAAGCGGAATCCAAGGTTGATTCTGTCCACGCGGCGTCAGGTTCTTGCTGCCGTGGTAATTTTGAGCAACAGATCTCCGCTCTTATCCTCTGCCGTCAGCTTTTGTCCTGCGTGGTGCGGACGTCAGTGTAGCGCACCCGGGGCGACGCTGGACCATACCTGAGCCGAGAAAAGATGTGGACAGCACGGAGCGCGGCTGCTGGTGGCTACAGAGGAGGATCCCGAAGGCGAAGGAGACGGCGATCATTTTAGGTCTGCACGCCGCCACCGTGCAGCACTCCTGAGAGCCTTGTTGACGGTCAGTGACTGACCCGCCTCTCTGGTTCTCAAAAACCCACGGAGATGCTGGACCCTGCCCAGTCTCCACGGCAAAGGAAAGATTGCCAAATTGCAGACCCAGTGACACGGTATCCGCTCCAGGACAGTCCCAGCCCACGCTGAGAAGGGTGCCGGGCAGCTGAAACACAATTATATCAATACCAGATCACTTGTATATAATGCATGTAGGGTGGACAAGGCTCTTAAGTTGAGAGAGTTTTGTTTTCCACATTGTGAGATTTGTCACGGAACATAGTCACAATTGTTTTTGAGCTAATTAAAGTGTGGAGCACAATATTATAGTTAATTATTTGCAGTGTCCCTCTTTTTTAAAAAAAAACTGGAACAAATATTTATAGTGGATCAGCAGCTGACTGAGAAACTCTAAGGTAGTTTTAAGGCAAAAGCATATGAAAATATTTATTTTTTAGAATTTATGATCTGAATTTGGGAAAGAGAATATTTTTTCAAGTGTCAAAATACATTTTTATTAATCAGGATACTGGATGCCTTGATTAGATTAAAATCTTAGCTATAACAGTTAGAGCACTATAAAGTCTTAGACATTAAATTCCCTTTTTCTCCAGAGAAGTCTTATGTTTTCTTATTTTTATGTAAATTTTTAATAGTTCCTAGGGCCAAATCAGCAAAGCAACTCCATTTATAAGAATTTATAAACTAATTTATTAATTCTTTTCTAGAGATAAGGACAGTTTGGCAAGTGAATTTCCCTTGAAAATATTTATTTATACAATGGAAAAGCTTTTTTTAATTTTCAGGAGTAAGTTAGGAAACTCACGAATTATTGTAAGATTCATCTCCCACTTCTCCCCCACCATATGACATTTGTCTAAATGAGACAGATGTGTCTAAATGTCCACTATGTGTTTAAATGACAAAAAAAAAAACACAAAAAAACAGTGATCAATTTATAATTTTTTCTAAGAGAAATGGAGAAATAGAGTAAATAAATAGAAGAAAAAGACAATATGAGATTAAAAAATACAGAAAGAGTTAATTTCATTTTTAAAAACTTAGCTGTTTTGCTGCCATTAAAAGTAGAAAAAGGTCTTTTCCCATCATTCCACTCTAAATTGTTGGAAATAATTGAGAATTCAAAAGAGCAACATCTTTAAACACTGAAGAAAAAAATTCGGCCTGATTCTACACAAAGAAGTGTGGATCTACAGAATGAAATGAAAAGCACAGGAAATGATAATGATATAATAAATACAGTGAGGTGGAGTGTGGGGTTCGGACTATTAATTTAATCTGTTTAAAAGATAATTGCTTAAAACACAAAGACGCAATGTACAACACATAGAGAAGTTAAATGTTTGAAAATAACACAAACTCTGGAAGAGGGAAAAAGTTCCTAAACTTTATATATGACATAATATCATTTAAAGTCAGTGTTCATTTTTTTTTAAAGTGTGTATTATACAGCTTAAAGTGTCTACAAAAATTGGATCATAGATCTAAGTATAAAACACAGAACTATACAACTTTAAGAAGAAAACATCTTTGTGATCCTGGGTTAAGAAGAGATTTTGTAGAACATAAAATGTGATAACTTGGACCTTGTCTAAAAAAAAATTCTTTTTTTAGTTTTTGCTCTGCAAAATATAGTTAAGAGAATAAAAAGTCAAGTCACAGACTAGGAGACAATCTTCATAAAGCATGAGTAGTGGTAAAGGATTTGCATATAGAACATATAAGATACTTTTGAAAGTCAATAATATGGAAACTCACTTTAAGAATAGGCAAAATATTTGAACAGAAATTTCATCAACGATATGAGAATGGCAAGTAAGCATATGAAAAGATGTTCATTAGTCATTAAGGAAATACAAATTAAAATCATAACAATATACCACTGAACAACTATTGGAATGTCTAAAATATAAGAAGACTAACTACACCAACTCTTTGGAAAAATGCAGAGGAAATAAAACTTTCATGTACTGCTTGTGGTAATGCAAAGTAGTATAACTTTGAAAACAGTTTGATACTTGTTTAAAAAGTTAATTATATACCAATCCTAATATCCAGTCAAAGTATTTACCCAAGAGAAAAGGAACAATATGTCCATACAAAGACTTGCACATAAATGCTCACATCAGAATTATTTGTAATAGCCAATAAATGAGAGACAAGCCATCTACCAGGTGAATGGATAAACAAATTTTGGGGTAGTTAGATCCATACTATGGAATACAATTCAGCATAAAATGAAATAAATTATTGACACATGCAACATGGGTGAATCTCAAAATAATTATGATGAATCAAAGAAGTGAGACCAAAAAGTAATATTTATCATTGCATTCATATAAAACTCTAGAAATTGTGAGTAATCTATACAGACAGTAAGCAAATCATTGGTTTCCTGGGATGAAGAGGCAGGGAGGCCTGGGGAGGAGGTTAACTCATTAAAACAGTTTCATTCTCTCTCTCTCTCTCTGTCTCAGACTTGCCAATGTGAAGATATTTCTCAAAATGTGAAATTGAAGGATACAACTCCATTGGAAATGAGACTCTGGTCTCCATTTTGCACATAGGACATCAGTATACCTGTATTTTCAGGTCTGGAATCCAATGACTCTAAGAGCACAACCACAAACAGAAACCAAAACAACACAAATGGATTCAATAGAAATAGAAGAATTAATGAATAGGCTTTCAACTAATCTTCCTTTTGCCCTTACTAGCTTTACAAAGAAAATACAGAAAATGAACATCGCATGCTTTTTTTTTTTTTTTTTTTTTTTTTGGACAGGTAGAGTGGACAGAGAGACAGCTTTCTAATATATTATCCAGAAAACAAAAATCACAAGAAAGATGGGGGTGTAGCTCAGTGGTAGAGCGCATGCTTTGCATGTATGAGGCCCTGGGTTCGATCCCCAGCACCTCCATAGTTCTTTCACTTTTCCAATAACTCACTTTATATTGCACATACCTACGTAAAATCGACACTCCTACTATTCTGTCTGTACTCAATCTTCTCCTTGAATATGAAAGCATTAAAACCTGTAGGATAAAATCATTGTAACAAAAGACTTAGGAAACAATCCAAGTTTGTACTCCAAGTGGAAACTTCCATTTTTGAAAGTAGTTTCTCTCCCTCCTTGGAGCAAGCATGTACTGTTCCTTGGCAAATCAAGCATTTAATTATGCCACGCTTTCTAACTCTCCTTCTTTGCTGGCATTTTCTATAGCCATCTACCCAAACTTCATTGCTGAATTTGGGTCCTAGCTTGGGTCCCATCTCAAGCCCATTCACTATTAGTAGGAACTTAGATGGGAGTCACATTGCTACCTGAACCAAGTTTTTTCATTTTGTAGTTTTTTACTTTTAAGTAATAGGGGTTTCAGAAGATTATTACTGAATCTTGATCCAATTGTGATTAGGCGCTTGAGTAAGTGATATCTTTAAAGTAAGGAACAGAAAGTTCCTGATCCACTGTATGATTTCACTTTTTGTATGGCAGTAGGAGCATTGGGCATGATTTAGTTATGTGACCTGATGAGTAACTCAACAGTCAACCAAAAACATTGAGGGTTTAATGTTCCTGCATGGTCGCTTTTTTTTTTTCTAATTCCTTTTTTTTTTTTTTTTTTTTTAAATTTGACAGATAGAGTTAGACAGTGAGGGAGAGAGACAGAGAGAAAGGTCTTTCTTCCATGGTTCACCCCCCAAATGACCGCTACTGCTGGAGCTATGCTGATCCAAAGCCAGGAGCCAGGTACGTCTCCCACGCGGGTGCAGGCGCCCAAGCACTTGGGCCATCCTCCACTGCCTTCCCAGGCCACAGCAGAGAGCTGGACTGGAAGAAGAGCAACCGGAACTAGAACCCGGTGCCCGTAACCAAGTGAGCCACAGTGCCAGCCCTTCTAATTCCTTTTCTAATCCAGGTGTGGAAATAGTAGAAGGTGTTCTAAAAGGGCCCAGAAATTTGATGCTGTTTCTTTTCACAAATGGCCAAAGATATTTGCATTTTCTACTTTTGCTTCTCTGGGAATACCCATTTTGGAAGCCACCACGTAAGAAGTCAGAATACTGTGTGGTCGCCATGCTCTGAGGAAACTCAAGTTGGACCACAGAAAGAGAAAAGCTAGAAGAAAACCACACAAGACAGCAGTGATACACCAGACACGTGATTGAAGCCATCCGGGACCTTTGAATCCAACTCAGCTGTGAGCTATGTGCAGAGCTGTGAACAACCCCAGCAAACGTCTGGGGAACAGAAGAGGTGCCCAGCTGGGTCATGCCCATGTTTTTGACTCAGGGAATTGCAAGCAAATAAAGTAATTGTGGTTGATTTTTGATGTTTTTCAATGACTTGATCTTGAGTAGTTTGAAATGCAGTTGTGGATGGGTAAAATAATCGAAATTGTTTCCGCACTATCTTTTGTGTCTTGCTAACGGTTTGGCGGCAGAAGTGAAGGAAAGTGAAAAATGATTGGAGACAGAACATGTTCCAACCTGACACTCTCCCTGTTGGAGGAATGGATCTGACACTCTGGTAATGTTTGTGGGTAGACCTTGGCATAAACTAACAGCAGTGGGAAGAGTTAGTGTTCTCATAGGAGGGAGGGGGGGAGGGAAGGAGGGAGGGGGAGAGAGAGAGAGAGAGAGAGAGAGAGAGAGAGAGAGAGAAATCCTACCTAGGATTTTCCAAAATAGTGAAGCTAAATGCAGTAGACTTTGTCCTACCAACTAGAATACCCAGAAATCGGGATGATCACCAACTGTAGATTTCCGGCTGGCTATGTAGAACATTCACATGGCCTAAGCATGAAGGAGACTCTAGGTCATCTTGAACTCCATTCTTTTTTCTCCATCGATACTGTATTTCAAGAACACATTCAAGTTTCCCATTTTAAAATTCCCTCAATAACTGGTTTCCCTGCTCACGTGCAGAGGAAATCCATCACCCATACACGGCTTTTGAACTGACCTAGTTCCATTCTAAGCTGCTGAGATCTACCAACATTACCCCTCAGCACAAGTCGAAGCAAAGGAACACGAGAGTGCGTGCAGACTCCTTGTGTTCCATTTCATAGTTCGCTGAATGATGGGAAAGAGAACAGATGGGCAGGAAAGGCCAGGAGGCCACAGCCAAGGCGCGCTTGGAAGAGCCCTACACCGAGTGTAGACTCAAGTCGGGAATCCCATCCCATGATTCGAAAGGTCCCCAGTTTCCGTCCAAACGGGCTCTGGCTTGTTTAGCACACTCTTCTGAAGCCAGCTTCTCAAGTGAACGCTGCGGAGTGCGGGCTCTCAGCCTTCCCCACCCTCCCCAGTAAACACTGTGCGTGTCCTAAGGCAGTCAGTGAAACCTCGCTGGCGTCCTCGTGTGCTTCCGTCCGTGCCACGCGGAAGGTCGGGATAAAGCAGCAGGGTAAGACCCGAGGCGTACACCGACCACTCACGCAACGCTGCGAGAAAGCCGGGGAGAGCGGCCGGCCCTCGCGGCCCTGCCCCGTCCACCCGCTCTGCCTCGGGCCTTCCAGGGCTTGCGCATTTCCGAACTCGTGGATGACGCGCTCGGAAGACCCCCAGAGCCCTGCGTGTGCACAGACGGTTCCCCCGCGAGAGGGCTGTGCTGTGGCCCTGTTCTTTCCCGCCGCCTAGAACAACGCCAGTGGGGCTCCCAGGGTGTTCTGCTTGCTGGTTTTGCTTCTGAACCTGTTGGGTACACGATCCTCCTAGGACGCCTCGAGATGCGGGCGCACAACCAGCCTGCAGGCAATCCCAGACGGGAGGCGCGGGCGGAGGACTGGGGGTCGCGGCCGCCCCTGGGCTGGGAGCGCTCCATCCCAGGGCTGTTAGGACCTGTGCTTTTCCCCGGGGAGCCGAGTCCCTGCCGCGCGGGCTGGTGCGAGGGAGCTTGGAGAAGGCCAACGGGAGCGGGGAGTCCTCGAGTGGGAAACCGGCAGCGAGCGTGGCGGTGACACCGCCGGACAGCACGGGTTCCGCATCCAGAATCCATTTCCTAACGGGCAGGGCTTCACTCAGAGGACTTTCTCCAGCCGGCAGAAAGAGGAAACCGCCTGAAAAAAACAAAAGTTAGTTCATAGATGCTCCTCCAAGGAATTGCGCCGTGAGGGGGTGTAGCTCAGTGGTAGAGCGCGTGCTTCGCATGTACGAGGTCCCGGGTTCAACCCCCGGCTCCTCCACTCAGGTTTTTTCGTGTTTGCACCTCAATTCTTTAGATAGTCTAGGAATTAATCATTTCAGTTCCCTGAGCTTTAGTGCTGCTCTAGACGTGGGCTTCCACAGAAGGAAACAACTACAAAAAAGAAATGCAATCCCCTGTGACGATTGCTCCCAGCTGAAAGCCCCAATGCTGCAGCCAAGTTAACGACCTTTTCACTCTGGGTTCGACTTAGTAGAATCACTAAACGCTCGAGCAGAAAAAGGACGGAAATACAGGGGAAAAAAAATAAAGACAAACAGCTTCACGACGATTTGCCTTGCAGCTCCTCAGCTCCGGGAGCACGGGACGCCTGAGGTCGGGGAGCGGGAAAATTTGGCTGCGGCTTCCTTACGCCTCCCTTCCCCCGCTGCCCCACCGCGCCCGCCGGCGCCTCCGGGGAGCGACGCCAGCTGGACGTTCTGCAGGTGGACGCTCTGCAGGTGCATGGCATCAGGTCGCAGGTTCTTCGGGGTGGGTGGGACGTTGGCCCAACCTAACGAGGCACTGAGCCAAGCCGCGGCCACGCCAACGCTGAAGCAATTTGGAAGACTGAGGAGAGCTAGCTGTCATTCGCGCCAGCTTACAGCCAACCATCTACAGCAGATTTCAAAGGGAAGATCTCAGGTTTTGGCAAGAGTTGTTTCTATTCCGTGGGAGAGGGTCCTTTAAATGTTCAGGGGAAGAAGTTCTAGAACTTTTGTTGAAGTACCCTCATAGTAAATAAACATCCACTGGAAATGTGCACAAAATATGTGATGGAAGACACTCATCAACGCCCTGCTATCCTTCAACCCAAAACGTCTAGCTGAAGTTAAATCTCAGTATTGGCAAGCCGTGTACTCAAATTGCTTACCTAGACATCGCTTTGGGAGATTTTGGTTTACTTATTTATTTGAAAGGCAGATACAAAGAGAGAAGGGGAGACAGGAGAGAGAGAGAGAGAGAGAGAGAGAGAGAGAGAGAGAGAGAGAACCGTCCACTGGTTCACTCCCCAAATGGCCACAGTGGCCTGGACTGGGCCAGGAGCTTTATCAGGGTCTCCCACGTGGGTGGCAGGGGCCCAAGCACTTGGACCACCAGGATTAGGACAGGTGACCATATGGGTTGGGGCACCACAATACCAGCCCCTGTTCTTCCATCTTTAAATATATTAATAGTATACCACAACAGAAGTCCCAAAGGCAACTGTGGCCAAAGGTGTTTGGATGGGAGATATTAATAGATTTGTAAGTTACTTGTATTTAAAAAAAAAATACTAAGGAGCCTGTAAAAACAATAACGATTCATTTATCATTGCTCTGCACTCCGTTTTCTGTACAAGTCATGTGTTGAAAAGATGTACCACAATCAGCTCCATTTATTCTTTGCCAAAGCCTTTGCATGGTACCTTTTTTATTAGAAAAGGGTGATTTCAAAACGTGGGTTTAATGATGAATCAGATTTATGTTGTTTAAACACACTAAAAGCATCCTACTACTTCCTTGAGAACCTGGAGAGGAGGCAGGGGTTGATCACAACTCATTTTCCTCTGGGACACAGACCCAGGGCAGACACCTTAATCAGGTAAGACCCAAAGCATACCAAGGCTGCCTCCGGATTATCCTCGGGTATATTGTGGTCATGCTGTTGTCTAAATTATCTTTGAGCAAAGAACAAGAGAACAAACTTTCTTTCACTTTGATCTTCACAGCAAAGCAGGGAAAACCAGCTTGGAACTTTGTCCTTTTTTTTTTGCCACAGATTTTTAGGGCATCATTTTCTTTTTGGCATAAAACCCTCATACACTCAGGGAATCTTTCAGGCAGCTGTCAAAAGAACTGAGAAATAAGGAGTTTCTGTAAAGCAATGGAATTCTGGCTATTGTAACCCCTGAGGGAATCCATAGTTTGGATATCTTTCTTCGGGAAGAGGGAATAACTAAACAGTAAGACCGCAAAGCTTCAGTTGGCTTTAGTTTGGCATTCTGGAAGCATTTCTCCTTCTCTGGTTTTCTCTGCCATGACATAACTTTCCCGTGCCATCTCACTGGGCTCGCTGCACACCCACAGCTTCTGGCTGTCAGCCCAGTGAGAAAAGCTGGTAGGAGGGCACAAGATCTAGTTGGAAAGGGAAAGCATCACAAGGAAAACATGTAAGTATACTCTGTCCCAATCACTGCTCTAGCAAACTCTGCAATCATCAAGACTGGGAAACATGGCGGTGACTTTGTCTCATGGACATTGCGGTTTTGTCCCTGAGATCCATTTCAAAAATGCCAAGAAAGCATTTCTGCAGCTGAACAAGAACAACAAAGCAAAGCAAACTTTTGTGGCAACTTCCTCATTACTACTACACACTCTTGGGCAGGTTCAAACCTCCATTATCGCAGAGGAGCAAAGAATAGATGCTTCCTCCTGCTTGCCAAAATTCAGGGTGTCCAAATACATGCACATAATGAATTTTAGAGGATAATCCTAAAGCATTGTGTCTTCTCTTTTAATTTCCAATCTAATATTTTCTTATCTGAACATAATCTGTATCTTCCTGAATATCAGAATACATTATATATCAATCTCTCAGTTTCTTCCCAGCTCTAGTTACCTCCATTCCTTTTAATAACAAAGCAACTGCCTTTGCTTAGAGATGAAAAAGCACCAAAAAATAAATAAATAAAAATAAGAGTCAGCCTGAAGCAGCTCTCCAATACAGACTTAAAGGGTTTTAGACTGGAATGCAGTGGTTCCTGAAATTTTTGACTTTATTTGTATACCGGTATGAAAGGAATGAGAAAATTGTCAGTGTCAGAATCAAAATGGAATCACTTGTGTTAGCCCCAACAAGTAAGTAGATAGATAAATCTAGGAGATTATGAAATAAAGGTAATTACTCATGATTGCCTGACAGTAACTATCACAAAGACCCTGCCCAAATTGCAACCTTACCTAGAGTCTACCACAGCATTATACAAAAAGTACTTGTACAAGAACATCTGCCCAGCAGTTTTCTGCTCAACCTCAGACTAAGGTCATCATGGTGATTAATCCTTGTGTCCAAGGATTACTTTTTCAGAACATCAGATTAATGCTCCACAGTTTCACTTTTAAATATTTCCCCTTCCCCAACCTCTTTGAGTACGCACATAGTTTACGGTGACATGCATTCCCATTGTGTGTTCTGTTATACCCAAGCGACCATTACTATTCTTTGGAGAATCTGTCTCTGATTGTTTTTATAGACTGGCAATAATTTCCACCTTACAGCTCCTGAGTGAACCGAGAACCCCCAACTAGGGGAGGGATGAGGATCCATATCATATCATTGGAAAGCCTCCCCTAAATGATGGTCAGCCAGTTCTGAGAGTGCTAACCTACAAAGTGGAGCTGCTGGCCACGGTGTGAATGAATGTGAATGAGCCACTTGGGATGTTAGCTAGGAGTAGGTGGTGAGTAGGGAGGTATGAGGCAGTGGAGGTGAAGGGACACACTGAGAAGATATTGGAAGAGGAGGAGGTGAAAGGTTGGCTGTCCATCCTCACCTATGTGTACATTATTTTATTGCTGAATTGGGGTGGCTTGGAGAGCACCCAGCTGCTCTTTCCATCTCTGAAAATCATTCTTTCAGCTGTGGAACTGGGAAGCCTCTTTCACCAGAGGCGTCTCTCCCTTGGGCAGCTTCCTAAACCCTCTTTCCTCAAGAGAGAGCTGGGATCACAGGCTCCATGAGTGCAACTGAACTGACCTTTTGCCCAACCAAGGATCTGAGTGTGGTGTGGGGGCAGAGCAGGGACGAACAGGGAAAGGAAAATGAGAAGGGGAATTTCCTGCTGAGTATGCACCTGTCGACTGACACAGGCACAGCTGGGACTTGATAAAGTTCCTCTTGTTCCGTCTTTTTCTTCCCTGCTTCTTAATAATCACGAGAAATGGCAGCAAGAGTCTCCTCTGGCAGGCATGCTTGTTGCAGGAAATAATTAATTAGACTGAAGCAGTTGTACTGCAAGTCCCAAGAAGCAGGGGAAGTCCTTAGCATGAGTAGGTTTCCAAATAGCTCACCGACACCAGGAGTAGGAACACAAACACAGCAAAACACATGGTAGTCCATGATTTTGGAACAAGCCAAGCTCATGGAGAAGCCTGGAGGTGCTGGGGATCGAACCCAGGGCCTCGTGCATGCTAAGCACGCGCTCTACCACTGAGCTACACCCCCAACGATGCCAGTGAGGGCGCTCTTCTGACACTCTACGTTAGCAATTTACGTCATTCTCTAAAGTCCTGAATTTCGACAGACTGATCGTTTTAACCTCCGTTTTTGAAACCGCTCTTTAACAAGCAATGCATTCTGCACCGAAAGACCCCTGGGCTTCCCAGCCAGCTCTTCGTCAAGGGCTGTTTTTAGCCAACTATCTGCAGTTCCAGTCCAAGATGGGAGAGGTCCTCATACGGAATCCTCCCGATTCTCCCTTCCTAAAGCATCCATCTCTGTCCCTGACGCTGTCAAACACGCACAAAAGGTGGTGCCTGGGAGCACAGCACAGCCTTGTGCGTGCTGCTGGGTAACTAGCAACCCCGCGGCTTCCAAAGTTCCTGGAAAACGTGTATCGTCCTTTAATTCACGGTTTCACAAGCTTTTTGAAACATCCTCATAGATCCAGGTGGGAAGATGAGAAAAGAGATTAATACACACCAAAAAAAAAAAAAAATAGTTTAAGACGTAAGACCCTAAAGAAAACAAGGGAAAAGTCTTCTAGACCTTGGTCTAAGCAATAATTCATTGGATATGACACCAAAAAGACTAACAACAAAAACAAAGATAGGCAAGTGAGGCTACATCAAACTAAAAAGCTTCCGCACAGCAAAGGAAGCAATCAACAGAGTGAAAAGGCAACGAACAGAATGGGACAAAACATCTGCAAACTGTTGATCTAATAACATAAATTTTTTAAAAAGGCAACCCAATAGCAAAACAAATAACCCAATCTAAAAATGGATAGAGGACATGAGTAGACATTTCTCCAAAAAGGACATACAAATAGGTCATTAAGGAAATGCAAGTCAAAACCACAATGAGATACCAGCTCACATCTATTATGATGGTTTTTATTAAAAATAAAAAAATAGTGTTAGTGAGCCTGTGGCGAAATTGGAAACTGTGCAAAATGTAGTGAGAATGTGAAATGGTGCAGCCACTATGGAAAACAGTATGGAGGTTCCTGAAAATACGGAAAACAGAATTACCGTATGAGCCAGCAATCCCACTTCTGGCTATCAATTCCAAAGAATTGTAATCAGGATCTCAAAAAGATCCTACACTCAAAGCGTACTGCCACATTCGTTATATCATTATTCGCGATAAAAAAAAAATAATGAGAACACAACTCAATTGTCCAGTCGCAGATGAGTGGACAAAGAAAACGCATTGTATTAGTATAATGGAATGCTACTCAGCCTTTAAAACGAAGGAAACACCCCCACTGGCAACAACCTGCCAAGTGAAATAAGCCAGCGTGGCAGACCCAGGGCTGCGTGATGCCGCCTATCTGAGGTTGCTAACGTCGGCTCACAGGGGCAAGGGACACGGCGGTCACCAGGGGCCACGGGGCGGGGGAAGCGGGGGCTTTTTGTTAAAGGCATGTAGACTTTCGGTTAGGAAAGACAGTAAGTTCTAGCTCTCTGTGCAAAGTGGCGCCCATAGTAATTGCGTGCGCCTCCGCGGTCTTGCACATGCTTGCCGGTCACCGCGTGCAACGCCGGCTTGGGACATGCAGCAGCGACTTTGTCTCAGATAGGCTATAGCTCTGGTTTTGAAGACAATCCAAAGGGGAAGACGAGACCGGAGAGAGGAGAAATGCGGCGGCTCGCGTGGTTACAACGTCTTTTTCGAATCTGGTCTTCGTAAACCCGCCTGCCCCGCACCAGTCCACAGATTTCATCCGTTCCTGGAGAATGGAAAGTAGCCAAAATGTGGCTCCTAATCCCAATACGAATTTTTGGAGAAAACCTTGAACCTTCTGGCTCGTGGGTGGGGAGCGGAGAGGACCGGTGTGCGGAATCTGTAGGTCACAGGAACCGTATCCCGACGGCAGGTGCCTGGGAGCTGCAGCCAGCCTGGAGGCGTGCGCGCAAGACCCAGGTCGGAGAAGAAGGGTGCCCGGCTCTTGGCTCGAGAGCGGCGGCGGCTGGGGGCCAGGCCAGGAGGACCGGAGAGGAAACGGGCTGGGGATGGGTCCCTAAGCGCGCAGGGCGCGGTCAGGAGAGGAGGCGGAAAGCGACCAAGAGCCGCAGCCCTTTCTACCGGCCTGGGAAGGGAGGGGCTCCTTCTTTCTAGGGAGTTTCAAAGCGTGTGTTCAAGATAAGGCTCGCGTGGCCCGAGGTCGTGTTGCGCAGAGTGCCCGCTGCCCTTCCCGTCGCAGGAAACAGGCTGAGCGTTTTCCAGGGCACGTGGCCGCGGGTTTGGGGAGCGTTCGCCCTGGACTTGGAGGCCTTGAAAAGGCGACGTTGCGCAGACCTCCTCCCCCCCACCCCGCCCCCGGGAGCAGCGTGCAACCAGGAAGCAGAACCCACCTGCAGCTCTGTGTGTGAATAGTTGCGATACTAACAGCAACTGATTTCTGGGCATTTTTTTTGGTCTTAAAATGCAAGAGGGAAAAAAAAAGAGGAAGAAAAGTTAAGCAGCGAGGGAATGCTTTTGGATTGAATGGCTACGCACCTGCTCCGTCGAACTCCATAGCTCAGTTGGAAGTGAATCAGACCCTTGATCTGGGAACCTAGGGCTCACATCCTGTTCTTGTGCCCACACTTTCCGTTTTCCCACACTTCTTTTTAACTCCCCCACAAAAGGCTACGGAACCCAACTTTCTCCTGGAGCAGCCCGGGAAATAACTTGCAGTGCATTTTGCTACTTACTCGCCCTGTCGCCTCCGTAGGGACCTGACGGACACTATTTTGAGTGGCGATGGGATGCGATTTGCAATACCGTTGAACCCACAGTTTTCTGTGCTCTTCTTTCAAATGGACGAACAAACATTGACCTAGACTGGCACAGTGTCGAGACTGCAAAGTTGCTATAGGATTGAGATTTGTAAGTTTTCGGAATGAGAAAGAAAGGAATGTTCTAGATCCCCAAGTCTCTGTGTTTAGATGCTGGGAGCTTCCACTTTGGTCAAGTGAAGTGTCATACCTACAAATTTGGATCAAGAGAGTGATAGTATCCTCAGTATCCAGAGTGCTGAGTGCTGAGAGACTGGATACCTTTGTCTCTCTCTGTCTCTGCCTTTCAAATAAATAATTTTTATTTGTTTGTTTGTATAGGGATTGTGCTGCAGTGGGTTAAGCTATTTACCGTTTGTTTTAGCCTGTGCTGAAAGTAGTAAGGAACTCTTTCTAAAAATCAGAGCCAGTGGCATAGGCCCTATACGTCATTGTCGTATTAAATGTGGTACTAACAGGTACAAGAGCCCTATTAGAAAAGCCTTCACCCAGGCCGAGGGTCGTGATGTGGCATGTACAACCAGTGCCAGGATGCCCCCATCTCAAATGGGTACCAGATTTGAGTCCTGATTGTACCACTTCCGTCTGAACCATCAGATGGAAGATCTCTGTAACTCTTACTTTTCAGATAAATCTTTTAAAAATAAGCAAAAGTACTTTAAAGAAATGAAAGGCAATCAGTCAGCAGATGGAAGATCTCTCTCTGTCTCTCCCTCTCTCTGTGTGTCTCAGGCTTTCAAATAAATAAATAAATGTTAAAAAAAAGAAAAAAGCAAAAATACTTCTTTAAAAAAAGAAAAGAAAAGAAAGAAATATGTCATTGTGGCCATTTGGGGACTGAATCAGCAGATAGAAGACCTCTCTCTCTCTCTCTCTCTCTCTCTCTCTGTTTCTACCTCTCTTTACCTCTGCCTTTCAAATAAATAAGTAAAAAAAAAATTAAAAGAAATGCATTCATTCTCTAGAAAAAATATTTACTAAAGTGTGTAAAAGAAAGATAATTTTTATTTTATAAGCAGAGTTCATTTTTGAAGTTTTAAATTTACAGAAAATGTGACACACTATTACACAGTTCCCATGTAGCATAAGTCAAATTTCTTCTGTAACTGATAGACTCATAATTAATGTTAGGATGGTACATTTTGTTAAATTCATGAACCAATATTGATTGATACATTATTCTTAACTAAAATCCGTAGTTCACTGGGATTTTCTTTGTTTTTGCCTAATATGTTTTTCCTGTTCTGGGATGTCAAACTTAATTGTCATGTTTTGAGCTTCTCTTGGCTGTGACAATTTCTCAGATTTCTCTTGTTTTTGATGACCATGATAGTTGGAACACTGTTCAGCTATTTCAAGGATGTGCCTCTATTGGAATGTGTCTGCTGTTTTTGTCATCTTTAGACTGGGGCTATAAGCTTTGGGGAGAAACACCAAAGAGGTAGGATGCCATTTTTCTCACGTATTACGTGTATGTACTACCCCTAGCCCCTGCAATCTCCCTTCTATCCTCTGTTCCTATTCGTTTGACCTCTTTAGATTCCACACACAGATGAGATCATGTGAAATTGTCTTTCCATGTCTGGTTCATTTCATTTGAGGGGTGGGAAAATGAGCAGATTTTGGACAAAGGGCATAAACTTTCAGTGACAAGATGGGTAAGTTCTGGAGTTCTAATGGAGTTCTTGGTGACAATAGTACTGATGTATTGCATGCTTAAAATTTGCTGAGAATAGATTTAAAATGTTCTCACAGCAAAAAAAAAAAAAGGTAATTACATGAGGTAATGGATATGTCAATTAGCTTCATTATTAATTATTTCACAATGCATATCAAAATATCATGTTATGCACCTTAAACATTTACAATTTTTGTTGTTGATTAGACCTTAATAAAGACGAGGAGCATACGTACTATTAACATGACTTGTTACTGTTTGTATTGAGATAACATTTTGAAAAACTGGCTTTGTTTTCAAGAAACTCTTAGGCTGAGCCAAAGGTTTTCCTAACACTTTATACAAAGAAGTGTACCAAAAGCAATTACCTGTGGCTGATGTGTTCCCCATCTTCAATTAGTTCAAAAAGAATTGTGACACTTCTTGTTATAAATCCCACCAGGAAAACCAGAGCCTCACTTTTGCTTCACAAGTACCATTTACTATCCAATAGCCAAAGTGTTTTGTTCCTGGTCAGATGGAGTCAATTTAAAGAGTTCCAAATAAGAAGTAGACGACCACGGAGGGACTCGAACCCTCAATCTTCTGATCCGGAATCAGACGCCTTATCCATTAGGCCACGCGGCCACCTGCAGAGCTTAGTGAAGTGTCACATCCAAACCTGAAGGCTCAAGCATGAGGCGGGTGGAAAAGCAGGAAATATCAGGGTTTGATCCATTTCAAACTTTTCCATCCCAGGGATATGAAGGTATTTCCTCCAGGAAGAAAAATCTGTAACTTCAAACAAATGCTTTCCCTGTGTGAAAAGCTCCAAGTATTTTACCCAAAGATCCTTTGCTCTAAGCTCGCCTTCCCAATTGATCCACAGAACAATTCAGGACTATTTTTTGGTGACACATTGTCCCCAACCATGTCTTATTTATTAGTAGGGAAGCAAAGAGAAGAAATCCACAAATTTGCTAAGGTAAACCAGCTGCAAATTTTCTCATTTTCTATATCTTTTTGGTTTCTTGGAAGTGTTGAATTATTTGGAACTAGGAAACAATACTTCTCTTCCCGAGCCTGACACTGTTTTCTATTAGTCTGCATAGTCTCCTATTAAACTACTAGTCCTTCTCTCACTTCCAAATGTCTTTGTTTGTTCCTGGAGCCCAGGTCATGTTTTCTCAAGGTCTGGGTTAAAACTGAAAAGTTGGCTTATGTCATGTTCTTGTTGGTAACATGTATTAATCAGTCAAGACTATTAACCATTTTTGCAGTCAAGGGAGGCTGGTGCTAGAACCTGGGCTGAATGACAGATGAGAGCATGCCAAAGTCTTCTTCTGTTGCCTATGCATTTGACTTAATGAAACCACCTTCTTTCTAGAAATGTGTTCTATGAGAAACACTGGATTGAATAATGGTCCCTAGCTTGAACCAGCTGGGGAGGCTATCAGATCTGATCCATGCTGAAGAATTGAAATCACACAACCCGGGGCAGGATGTCCACACGGAGGAAAGTTCCAACAGCCTTGAAGTCATTCACATTTTGAGATTGTTGTCAGTTCCTGTTCCACAGCTCTTCACTATTGAATTGTGTGCCCAAAGAACAGCAGAACAAACCTCAAAACCCTCAAAACATACTGCTTTATTTAGTCTGGATGAGGAAAAACACACAGGCAGACATCAGCAGCATTAGAACTGACGGCAGACTGGACAGAGCTGTCAAAGTTTCTTTCCTTTAGCAGATGCTGTGGCACACAGGAAGGACTGGCACAGATCTGAAAGATAAATACTAAATAGCTGTTAAAAAACATCTACATTTTTGTTTATACAGATGATACTGTTCCTCTCTGAAGTCCTTCAATGCTTTCTTTTTTTATTTTTCTATGATGCGTTTCAGGCAAGATTCCTTTAAACATTTTAAATAAAAGTATTTTGCAAGTCATCCAAAGGAGATTTGAAAGCATTGAATTCCTATTCTCCTTCCATCAGTTTGTCTAGATATTTCCCTTGAAGAAATGGCTGGAGAAGGGTGTTTGTATTGAGAAGGATCTGTAATAGCACTTTAAAAGAATATTTATTCCCTCCCTCCCTCGCTCCCTTCCTTCCTTCCCTTCTCTCCCTCTCTCTCTCTCCCTCCCCCCTTCTCTCCCTCCCTCCCTTCCTTCCTTAACTCCCTTTCTTCCTTCATTTTTTCTGAACCAGATGATTTGCCAAGCCCTGCATAAAAGTGGAGGATGTTATAGACTTCAAAGGAAGAATTTTCCAATTTAGCTATGGCAATTACTCTATAGAAACCCATAATATAGAACTCTAATAATTTTCTCAACTTTGAAAATACAGTATTTCTTGAAAGGCATAATCTGATGTGCAATGAATATTCACTCACACAAAAAAAAGAGATCTGCAGTCCTCAAGGTCTGGCTATTGAACTGATGTGTGTGTGTGTGTGTAGGCAGCCAGCCTCCAATGGAGGGTATAAAGAAAAAATCAGTGGGCATAGTTTCTCCACTCAGTCTGCTTTTCGCTTGCTTACTAGCATAAGCTCAACTAAGACAATAAGGATGGGAGATTGTCCATGATTTTCTTTTTTGTTGTTGTTTCTTTCTGTCCTTTCTCTTTCTTGCTCCTCAGTAATATACCATGGTTGGAACCAAAAGAGCAGGTGCTAATTTACATGGAGTTGGTAGAATGCTTGTCTCCACTGGAGAGGTCCTCCATGCAGTCTTTCTTCGCAGTCTGACTCAATCCAGCATTCTCTGTGCTGACATAATTCACTTTGAGAGATACCAAAGCCCTTAGGGTTGAAATAGATGAATGCTAGAAACAACACTTTTCCTTAGGATGTGATAAACAGTAAAGCCTCCAAGAAGGAAGAGAAAGTGGATGAGAAGGGAGATGAGGAGGAGCAGAATAAAGAATATGAAAGGAAGGAAAAAAGTTGCTGGGACATGGCTGAGCAGTTACATGAGAGTAAGTACGCGGAAGCAGAAAATTAAACCCAGACTCCTTTGTTTGCTAAGTTCTCCTTCTCCACTCAGCTCAAGCCTTCAGACACTTGGCTATTTAGAAAAAGTCCATGATTAATTGTTGCCTTTGTCTGGGAATGTTTGGAGAGAACCAATAATTGGCAGAACGAGGCTTGCTGTGTTTGATTCCAGTGTTTCTAAGTCTTTTAGATCGCCATAACACCAGGGAATGTAGCCATGAATGCCAGACCGAAAGATGTGTATTGTCGGCTTCTTCCTCTCCAGTCAGCCACTCTAGGGTCCACTTACCAAAAGAATGCCTACCTGACAGTTCCGTACATAGAAGGAAGGATTCCATTGTGGAATGTTCTTTTGTGTTTTCAGATTCTTCCTCCTTCAGCTCTCTTCTCTTTTGCCTACAAAGGTTGCAAGAAGGAACTGAAAGCACAGAGACATGAACAGAAGCAATGGGAAGGTTGCATGGAGAAATTCAGGCGAGGGTACTTGGCAAAAATGAAACCTTATATGTCTATGGTCTGAATCCTGGCAGATTTGTCTATGAGATGAGTCATCTCCAGGTCTGAAAACCCAGAGAAGGGAGATAAACAAGAGAGAAGGAAGACATATGTTCCTAGCAATTACAACATCTCCCTTAAACAGATACCTCTTCCCAACAAGAACTCAAGATGTGATTTGCATATTGTAACACAACATATTAAAGGAATGGGCCAAATGTAGAGATTTAAGTAGGTGGTCAGAGGAAAAGGAAAGAAAGTAGAATATTGGGCTTTTAACCTGAGATCCCAGGCTACAAGTTCATTGAGCAAGTACAAAGAGAGGGTCAAAGATCTCTGTTTACATTTTGAGTAGGACTTTGTTCACTTTATACTTTGCAGACATGGAATGATTTATATAACTAATTTGTCCATCAGAAGGCAGCCTAATCTACTGTTTTTCCCCAACATCATTATATGCAAGGATGGAACTCTGTAGAGAATGCTGACTCAGAGAGTTTCCGTTTCACATGGTTTTAAGAGGGAAGTCTCCCTCAACAGATGACTGAAAGTGTTCTATCAAAATTTTTGAAGTCTAAAAACAGAGAAAGGGGCTGGCATCTGGTGTATCGGGTTAAGCCGCCACTTGCTACATTGGCATCCTATTTGATTGCCTGTTCGAGTCCCAGCTACTCCACTTCTGATGCCGCTTCCTGCTAATGGCCTGGCGAAAGCAACAAAAGATGGCCCAAGTGTTTAAGTCCCTGCCACCCATGTGGGAGACTTGAATGAAGTTCCTGGCTCCTGGCTTCTGTCTGCTGGCCCAGCCTCAGCCATTGTGATCATCTGGAGAGTGAACTAGTGGATGGAAGATCTCTTTCTCTCTGTCTTTCCTTCTTTCTCTGTAACTCTTTCAAATAAATAAATATTTTAAAAACAAAGGAAAAACTCTTAAGAGCAGCAAGAGAGACATAACACATTTGCTATATTGAAAAATAATTTTGACAACAGTGGCTATCTCATCAGCAATGGTAGAGATTAGAAAGTGGAACAATATTTTTCAACTGCTGAAAGATTAAGAATTGTTCATCAAGAATACGTTATCCACAGAAAATAACATTCAAGACTGAAAGAGAAATCAAGATGTACTAAGAGGAAAGAAAACAAAGAGAATCTGATGCCAGCAGAACTACCTGACAATAGCTTAAGTTCTCAAGACAGAGAATGCTAAAAGAAGAAATCTTGAACATCAGGGAGAAAGAAATAATATTATAAGAAAAAATATGGGTAAATATAATAAACTTTTCTTCTGCACTTGAGCTTTCTAAATTAATGTTTGACATAATTTAGTAAAAAGTATAACACTTTTGTGATTCTCAATATATTGTAGAGGAATTAGCCAAGAAAATTATATACAAATGAAAAAATAACAAAAAGGGAGAGTGATAGTCTTCATTTAAACTGGCAAAATAGTGACACTAATACACTGTAATAAATTAAATATATAATGTGATACCTAGATGAACATTAAAGAACCCATGAGTATACAGAGATTATTCAAAAATACAATAGATAAATGACTGAAATTATTTTAAACATTTTTTACATTTCATAAGAGTTTTATGTATTTTTATTGACATGTAATAATTATACATATATATGAGGTATACTGTGATATTTCAAACATAAATACAGCATCTACGGATCAACCATGGTCATCAGCATCTCCACCTTGTATCATTTTTTTCTGTTGGAGCCTTTGAGCTCCTGTCTCCTGGTTCTTTATGAAATATGTAACAGGTTGATGAGAACTATTGTCACTCAGCCATGCTGTGGAACACTGGAACACAATCCTTCTACCTAACTGTGTTCTGCTACCCATTATCCAACTTCCCTTTATCATCCCTCCTCCATCATTTCCTATGTTTAGTAATCACTACAGATCAACTTTTTTTTTAGTTTCTATGTGTGATCAAGAACATGCAGTATTCTACATGTGATAAAAGAACATGTAGTAAAAAAAAAAAAGAACATGCAGTGACTGGTTTATTTTACTTAACATAATTTGCTACAGTTTGCTACAAGCAACCGGGTTTGACTGGCTTATTTCACTTAACATAATTTGCTACAGTTTGCTACAAATAACAAGGTTTGACTGGTTTATTTCACTTAACATAATTTGCTACAGTTTGCTACAAATAACAGGGTTTTATTATTCTTTATGACTGACTAGTATTTCATTGTGTGTGTGTGTGTGTATCTCACATTTTCTTTACCCATTCATCCACTGATGGGCACCCAGGCTGATTCCACTGCTTTGCTGGTCTGAATTGTGCCAGCATAAACGTGAAGTGCAGGTGTCTTTTTAATATGCTGATTCCATTTCCTTTGGAATATACTGGGATAGCTGGATCATATAGTAGATTGATTTATGGGTTTTTGAGGAAACTCTGTACTTTTCTTTATAATAACTGTATTAGTTTACATTCCTGCCCATACTGAATTGTTTTTCTCTATGTAGAATCAACAATTTATAAGAGTTTCCTTTTCTCCATGTCCTTGCTTATGTTTGTTATTTTTATTCTTTTAATAATAGCTATTCAAACTGGGGTGAGATGATATTTCATTGTGATTTGATTTGCATTTCACCAAGTTAGTGATATTAAGCACTTTTTTCATATATTTACTGGGCCATTTGTATTTTTTCTTTTGAGAAATATCTATTAAGATTATTTGCCCATTTTCAAACTGGATTATTTGGAGTATTTTGTTATTGAGGTTTTTTTATGTTTTTTTTAATACATTCTGGATATCAATTCTTTGTCATTTATAAATAGATTGCAGATATTTCCACCCTTTCTTTAGGTTGTCTCTTTTGTCTGTTGATTGTTTCCTTTGCTATGCAGAAACTGCTTGGCTTGATATAATCCCATTTATCTATTTTTGCTTTTGTTGCCTATGCTTTTTGAGGTCTTATCCAAAAAAGGATTGCCTAGACTGATGTCTTAAAGTATTTTCCCTGTTTTCTTCTAGCATTTTTGTAGTTCTGGGTCTTATATTCAGATCCTTGATCCATTTTGTGTTGATACTTCCATAGAGTGAAAAGTTGGGGTAAGGGTCAAGTTTCACTCTTCTTCATGTAGATATCCAGTTTCCCAACACCATTTATTGAAGAGCTTGTCCTTTCCTCATTATATATTTTTGGTGCCTTTGTCAGCAAATAAGCTGGTTATAGATGGATGTGTTTCTTTCTGGGATCTCCATTCTGTTTAATTAGTCTATGCGTCTGCTTTTACCTCAGTACCATGCTGTTTAACTACTATAGCTCTATAGTATGTCTCAGATTCAGGTATCTTATGCTTACAACTTTGTTCTTTTTGTTCAAGATTTCTTTGACTATTTAGAATGTTTTGCCTTTCCACACAAACTTTAGGATTTTTCTAGTTCTGTGAAGAATGACATTGGTTTTTTTATAGGATTGCATTGGATCTATAAATTGTTTTGGGTAGTATGGACATTTCAACAATATTAATTCTTCTAATCCATTAACATGAAAAATCGTTCCATTTTTGTGTCTTCAATTTATTTCATCAGTGTTTTGTAGTTTTCATTGTAGAGGTCTTTTACTTCCTTGATTAAATTTATTCCTAGGTAGTTTATTTTTATGTTTTGTTGCTCTTTGGAAGAATAGCTTTCATGATTTCTTTCTCAGCAAATTTGTTATTGGGATGTAAAAACACTAGTGACTTTTATGTGGTTTTATAGTCCACAACTTTACTGAATTGGTTTATCGGTTCAAATAGTCTTTTGGTGAAATTTGTAAGTTTTTCTTTATACAGAATTAAATCATTGCAAACAGGAATAATTTGACTTCCTCTATTCTGCTTTGTATGCCTTTCATTTCTTTGTCTCACCTAATATATCTCTGGTTAAAACTTCCAGTGCTGTGTTGAACTACAGTGGTAAAAGTGGACATTCGTTACTTGTTCTGGATCTGATAAGAAACACTTTCAGCTTTTCCCCATTAGTATGGTGTTGACTGTGGACTAGTCACAGATATCCCTTTGTATGTTGAAATACAATTATTTTATTTTGAGTTTTTCTACATCTATTGAAATGATCATGTGATTTTTATCCTTCATTCTGTTGATGAGATGTATTGTTTACTGACTTACATATTTTGCGCCATACTTGCATCCTGGGATAAATTTCCCATGATCGTGGTGAGTGATCTTTTGGATGTGGACAATGGAACTCCAGAAAATGTACAACTAATCCATTACAAGGTAAGAAAAAGAAAATGGCAATAAGGAAGAACCAGTATAAAAACAAAAAATAAAACTCCAGACTTAAGCTCAAACATATCAATAATTACATTAAACATGAGTGATTTAAATATGTTAATTAAAAGGCACAGATTGACAGAGTGGATTAGAAAACATAACCCAACTACATGCTGTTTATTGACTTCAAATATAATTATATAGGTAGGTTAAATTAAGGGAATAAAAATATATACTATACAAACATCAATTCAAGAAAAGCAGAAATGACTCTATTAATTTCACATAAACTAAACTTCAGAACAATGAAAATTAACCTAGAAATTTGCCTAGATGATAAAGTAATTCTAAATGTATATGCACCAAACAACAGAACTGTGAAATATGTGAAGAAAAATGATAGGACTGAAAGAAGAGACAGTTACAATTGGAGACTTCAATACCTCCCTCACAATAGTTGGTAGACCAACTAAACAGAAAATCAGCAAGGACACAGAACAACTTAAAAACTTCATCAATCAACAGAATCCAATTGACATCTTCAGATCAGTGTACCCAACAGGAGTAAAATACACATTCATTTCAAGTCCACAAGAACATTCACCAATGTAGAACATATCCAGGATTGTAAGACTAATATCAACAAATTTAGAATGATTGGCTCCTGTAGTAGTAGCTCTAACTATGGTTGAATCAAACTAAAAAATCAATTACAGAAAAAATAACAGAAAAATACCCAAACACCTGGAAACTAAACAACACAGTTCTGAATAGTCTATGGGACAAAAAGAAAGCCTTACTGGATAGAAAAATATCAATTGACCTGAATAAAAATGAAAATAGACTACATCAAAATTTCTGAGACACATTCATACAGCACTGAGAGGGAAACTTACAGCACTAACTGCATACATTAGAAAAGACCCTTTTCAACTCAACTATCTAAGCACTTATTAGAAGAAACTTTAAAAAGAGCAAAATAAACCCAGAGCAGATAGAAAGAAGGAAAAAATAAAAATATGAGAAAACAATTGGTGAAATTGAACATAAATAAAAAACAGAATAAAATAACAAAAGTTCTCTAAAAAGGTCAACCAAATAAAATCCTCACCAATAATGACAAAGAAAAAAGAAATGATACAAATTTCCAACATCAAGAATAAAAACAGGATATCACTTAAAGACTCAGCAGGAATCAAAAGGATAGTAAGAGAATATAATGAACAACTCTACAACACAATTTTGACAACTTAGATAAGAGGAACTAATCCCTTGAAAAACGCAATCTACCACAAGTCACCCAGTATGACAAATATTTTTCATAACCCTGTAACTATAAAGGGAATTAACTTTTTTAAAACTCAAGAGGAGAGAGAGAGAAATGTGTCCTTTAAAGATGTTTTAAAAATTAACACCAACTGTATACAATCTGTTCCAAGAGGGAGTGGTTCTCAATTCATGTATGCAGTTAGTAGTATCCTGAAACCAAAATTAGACAAAGATAGTACAAAAAGGAATATAGGTACAAAAGTACTTAACAAATTATTAACAAAAGATTAATAATATGTAAAAAGGATTATACACCATGACCAAGTGGAGTTTATTTCAAGAATGCAAGACTAGGTAAATATTTTTAATCATTATAGCTCATTATATTAACAATCTAAAGAATAAAATCACATGGCCATAGCCATTGAAACAGAAAGATCATTTATTAAATTCAACACTCGTCATGATAAAAAGCAAAAACTCTCAAAAAATATGAATAGAGAGAAACAGCTAACACTATACCTCATGGTGAAAGAGTGCTTCCCCCCCAAGACAGGGAACATCACCAGGTTTTCCACTCACACCGCAATCATTAGCAAAGCACAGGATGGTTTAGTAGCCATTGCAATGAAACACAAAAAAGATACACAAAAAAAGGGAAAAATAAAGCTGCCACATGGGCCAATGATGTAATCATCTACATAGAAAACCCAAGGAAGTTAAAGAGGAGAGGAACCTCCAACAACTAAAAATTCAGTTGAGCAATGTCACAGGATAACAGGAAAATGTACAAAAATAAAGTGTGTATTTATGTACTCCCGATGAACATGTGGGCAGTGAAACCAGATACATGTCATACAACCTGTGATGAAAATACTCAGATGTGACTAACACGATGAAAGAAGTCAAAGAAAACAAACAAATGGAGAGAGGGGCTTGCAGGACGCTCATTCTCCCCAAATGAATACAGCATTCAGGTTTAACAAAATTCTTACCAGCATCATGGCAAGACTTTTTGTTGCTACAGACAATATTATTCCAAAGTTTATACAGAAAGCCAAGCTAAAAAAATCATTAAGCCTACAGAGGAGAAATCAGCCTACCTGATTTCAAGACTATTAAGTAAGAGTGACACACTGGTAGAGAGAGAGATCCATAGGTTAATACAGCAGAATAGAGAAATAAACATAAACATTTCCAATTGGATTTGACAAAGTCCTGAAGTAACTCCAAGGAGGAAAAATAGACTTTTCTTGCAATTGGACACCTACAGGCATAAATCAATCCATAAATCATACCTTACACTAAATTTAACTCAAAATGGATCTTGGATATAAGTTTAAAACTATAAAGCTTTAAAAAAAATAAATAAATAAAGCGTGGTGGAAAATCCTTGAGCTCTAGGGGCAGGCAGTTTTTAGATCTGACGCGGAAACACCAGAGGCCCTGGGGAAGGAAGCTGGGGCTTCTCCCGCCTTCTGCGGCCCGGGCACCTTGCGTGGAGCCGAGGCTGAGCAGGCAGAAACGGGAGGAGCAGAGCGTCCAGGCGGCCCCGCTGGTCTTGTTTGTATGTGACTGAACATGGAAGGAAAGAGGGCAGGAACAAGGAAGGAGGAAGGAAAATGAGAGGAAGGGAGGGAGGAGGCAGAGGGAAGCCGCGAAGACGGAGGAGGACGCGGGATTGAGAGAGAGAGGGGGAGGGAGAGAGAGAGAGAGAGAGAGAGAGAGAGAGAGAGAGAGAGAGAGAGAGATGGAGAGAGAGAGAGAGAGAGAGAGAGAGATGGAGAGAGAGAGAGAGCGCCCGGGGTCGGCAGACGGTGTGGGCGGCCGAGGAGCCGGAGCGGCCGGCGCCAGGCCCCGCAGCGCCCGCTCTGTGCGGACCACACGCAGGGGCGCCCGTGCCGCGTGGAAGAAGTCGAGCTAAAGGCGCCCTTCAGCCACAAGCCCACCCGCCTCCAGCCCTCGGCGTGGAGCTTTCAAAGCTCCTCGGGGCCGCCGGGAGCACGAGTGTGGTGGCGATTTTAGCGTCGGCAGGTGCCGGTGAGATCGCTGGACTTTAGCACTTCAGGGGCGGGTAGGACTGTCTTTTTAGTTTGTTGAGCTTGACGCACAAGGCGTACAAGACAAGGCAAGGGAGCAGCAGAGTATTTTAAATTCGGAAGTTTTCAGAAGTGCTACTGGCTTGTTTCTAAGTAGTTGGGTCGGTAGGGACGCAGGATTTAGACTACGAAGGGTAAGAGTGTGAACCCCTGGGTGAGTCTAATGGCTTCGTCTTTTCTTCCGCAGGTTTCTTTCTAGACTCCCACGGGTACTTTGGCAGAGGGTCCCGATGTTGCCCATGTCCCGCTTCTTGAAGCATGAGGAGTGGGAAGAACCAGTTATCGCACAATTAGGAGGCCCTTAGAAGAGCAGAAAGACGGCAGTGGCTTGGGCGTGCGAAGACAGCAATGCGAAGGCGCAGAAGGCGGGTAAGACGGAAGAATTCTGCCAGGGAGGGCGTCTCCCAGTGCCTACCTGACTTCCTTCACAGAAAACTCAAGGACTTTTTTGCGTGACTTCCAAAGTCATCAAAAATACTGAGGCTCTCAAAGAGAGGAGAAACCCACTCCCTATTCCTGAAGTAGGCAAAACCAGGCCCTGTTCAGCTTCCTCTGTGGCTTGAGTTCTGGACTGAACAGGATCAGGAGACCCCGGGGAGGGGGGTGACTGGCTCCTCAGCGTACACCTGACTCTGAGTGTCTCCTCCGACTTTCACAGCTTCTCAGACTTTAGCATCATCATCACCGGACTCCACTCTGAGTTCTTGATGCAATAGATTTGGAATTGGTCCTGGAATCTGACATTCCACTTGAGAAACCTAAATGCCCCTAACAGAAATCTTTGTTCTATGTCCACTGCGGTTAATATCCCGCTGTTTGTTTAATGTGTCTGAAGAGAAAGAGTGGCTAATAGAAAGAGAGATTACATGGAATATCTGCATTATCTCATTCAAAAACGTCCATCCTAAAACAAATCAATAATTGGGCCCAGCACATGCAGCCAAGCTGGCTGACTTCACCAGTATTCCTCCCAAATGCCTGCAAAGGATATTTTAACTACAGAAGAAAATCCAGGACATCCCAGCCTGACGAAGAATGGCAGTTAGACTGATGCATTTGGAGCAAACATTGCCTTCCTTTTGTGCTTTAAGACACATTGATTCAACAGGAAATGTGTACACAGGTAGAAGCTGTTTTGGAACCATAAAGCATTGGAAATTTTTTAAAGTTTTCATCTGTGGATCAGAAATTCCTAGGAATTCCTTATTCATACAAACCAGATGTGATTGGACTGATGAAGAAAGAACAGAAGGGATATTTGTTTGGTTACCAGTGGAAGTGCTCAACACACCTTGGGATCCACTCGCCTTCTACCGTTTTCCATTCTGACTGCTGCTGCTTCAGCTGTGGACCTCTGTTTGCTGCTAATGGAGATTCACAGGCCACTTTTTTTTTTTTTTGAAATTTGAAACAAGGAAAATGGGATGACAGAAGGAACATAGAGAAAGGAGTCTTGTGGAATATCAGTTGGAAATGTGTTATTCCATATTTATTTCTCCTGTTGTCATATTGGAAGGTATCTAATTTTCCTATAGTCTGCATTCCAGTGACCAGCGACCTGCCACTCATTCATCTAAAAAGACTCTAGTCACAGCAGTCCTTGTTCATTGCTGGATGGAGTTTTTCCCTGCGCTTTCTGCCTAGAGACTGGTCGAGAAATCAGTCAACAAATACTTGTACTTCTGCTCTGTTTATTTGGCCCATAAAACAAAAATAACTATAATGAAATGTTCACAGAGCTCTTTTTTTCCCTTCTTCTCGTCTTTCTGTCTCTTTAGTGATAGTACAAAATGGGAGCCAAAGTGAACAGCCTGTGAATGTGCGCATTATGATGTGGGTTCAAGAGTTGAAATCCCTTTGTTGAGTTCTCTTTTTGTCTTCTTTCTGCTCTCCCAATCATCTTAGCTGAAGTGGAAAGTCACAGCATAGAGATGCAGGAGAAAAATTCAAGGCAAACAACGGGTTGAGGTTTTGCTTCCTATGTGTGCATAAACTGAAAAGGAAAAAAAAAAAATTTTACTGAGGTTTTTTGAAAAAAGATCCAACCCAAGTCAGGGCAGACTCACCACACACTCTGGAGGTGCCGGGGATCGAACCCGGGGCCTCATACATGCAAAGCATGCGCTCTACCACTGAGCTACACCCCCGGTAGGGGGCAGCACATTGATGGTTAATACTTGTCTAGAGTAAGTTTTGTTTTCTGTAGCTTTCCATCTCTGATAACTGGGGCTAGTGGTTAGTGTTAGTACTCAACAACATTGGCAACTGGCTTGGGCAGAAGGAACCAGCCGAGGATACAGATTGTTTATAGTGTGAAACCCAAAATGGAAGGTAAAAGATGGGAAACACGTGTTCGGTAATACTCACAGAAGTTTCCACTGTGGCTTTAATATACCACATTGGTAAGGTCTCCTTCTACTGTGCCTGGCAAAGAATCAACTCCCTATTTTCGATTCTTAGGATTTCTTCCAGATATGTCCTAACCTGAGACATAAGGCTATTGAAATCCTGTTTTCCCTGCCTGAAACACTTCGTATTTGTTGTTCACTCAATTGGAATATTAACGAGTGCATTTGTGAAGAAAATTCGAGAGTGAACTTTGAGAATTTCATCTTAAGGATCTTTTTGCTCCGGATCTAGGCACACGAATTAGGCCATCTAATTTAGGAGGCCCTGCCAATGGTCCAAAAGGGAAATTGATAAAGTCTCAGTGAAATAATAGATTCAAGGAAGGAGGAAAGGTTTGAATTATGAGAGGGAGAGCAATGACAAATAGAAGATTTACAGGATAAAGAGGAAAAAAAATCACACTAGCAGCCAGAAGGAAGCACAGACATGGAAAGGTTTAATAATTCTTTTGGGAATGGGAGAAAGTCTCAATGATGGAAAAATGGACTATTTTGCTTATCTATGGGAATTCTTGGGTTTTAAAACTTTAAAAAATAATCTGTGTCAGTTAACTTTTTTTTTTTTTTTTGGAAGACCTCAGTGGACTATACAACCAAAGGAGAGAGTGCAATGTTGTTCATATAATATATTTGTAAACATCACCTTGATTGGATTTGCCAAAGGAAACACACACAGCAAAACTGCTAGTTATTGATTGGATTTGCAAAAGCCAGTGAGTGATATTTGCACTTCTGTGATGCAAAGTACATCAACTGCATAATGTCAGCACAGCTGCCGAAACCCGGGATTGAACCAGGGACCTTTAGATCTTCAGTCTAACGCTCTCCCAACTGAGCTATTTCGGCAAGCTGATACTGCAACCTCTAGCCATTCTCCCAAATATAAAAATTTTCATTTTTCAAAGAGATCACACAAATAAGACAAGTATCTGCTAATACTAACTGATAGAATCAAAAAGGGAGAGAAAGATCCAACATGGGAAGTGGGATACACAGCAGACTCATAGGATGGCAGATGTCCTAAACAACACTCTGGCCTCAGAATCAGCCCTCAAGGCATTCAGATCTGGCTGAAGAGCCCATGAGAGTATAGCAGGCATGGAAAGCCAAGATATCATGGAAAAAAAAAAAAAAGACCTAAATGAATGATCTCTGTGAGTGAAATCCCAGTGGGAAGAACGGGGCCATCAAAGAAGGAGGTACCCTTCTCCGAAGGGAGGAGAGAACTTCCACTTTGACTATGACCCTATCGGAATAAGACCAAAGTCAGCGAACTCTAAAGGCTTCCATAGCCCTGGCAACTCATGACTAGAGCCTAGGGAGATTACTGACGCCATGAACAGGAGTGTCAAATTGTTAAATCAGCAACAGGAGTCACTGTGTACTTACACCCCATGTGGGATCTGTCCCTAATGTGTCGTCTAAAGCGAAGTGATGCTATAACTAGTACTGAAACAGTATTTTTATACTTTGCGTTTCTGTGTGGGCACAAACTGATGAGGTCTTTACTAATTATATACTGAATTGATCTTCTGTATATAAAGAGAATTGGAAATGAAAAAAAAAACAACCTGGTGTTAAAATGGAAATGGCATAGAAAATTAATTAATTCGAAAAAAAAAATTATGTAGGATCTCTGTCTTTAATGTGCTGTACATTGCTATTTAATGCTATAATTAGTAATCCAATGGTAGTTTTTTCACTTTGTGTTGCTATATGGGCAAAATGTTGAAATCTTTACCTAATATATACTAAACTGATCTTCTGTATACAAAGAGAATTGAAAATGAATCTTTACATGAATGGAAGGGGAAAGGGAGCGGGAAGGGGGAGGATTGCGGGCGGGAGGGAAGTTATGGGAGGGGGGAAGCCATTGTAACCCATGGGCTATACTTTGGAAATTTATATTCATTAAATAAAAGTTAAAAAAAAATCCACTTTTTTAAAAGCTGAATAAAACATGCAAGTACTGAAAAAAAAATTTTTTCATTTTATATACCGTGTTCTCATTCTTCAACAGCTAACCTTATGGTGTTCAGTGTCACCCACCTCTCCTCATCTTCTACCCCAAAATAATATAGACTCAACTACAATCAAGGTCTAAAAATAGGATCCAGTTTTGGAGACAATGATAGATTGGTAGAGGAAAGGGGAAAGAATAAATAAAAATAGGAAGGTGCTTTTCCACCTCTTGCTGTTCCATGACCCAAACGCTTACCTGAAATATATAAAGAACTCCTTAAAAAAATCCTTCAAAAAAGACTAAAAGCAAGAAAGAGCAAATGAGCACGCAATTGACAAAAGAGGATACCCAAAATAGCAATCAAGCAATATAAAAAGTGCTCAACATCATTAGCTATCAGGGAAATGCAAAATAAAAACACAGTAATACTAAATATTAGTAATATTAAATATTAGTAATACTAAAAAAATACAGTAATACTACTTTTCACCGATGTCACTTAACACAAAAGACCTGATGATATCAAGTGTTACAAGTCTGCGGAGCAACTGGGACTCCAGATTATTGCTGATACCTATACTGAGAAACTACTTGGAAATATTAACTTAAACTAAATATGCATGTAATCTATGATCTCAAAACTGCACAACTACACTTATACCAAGAGAACTGCATGAATGTTTGCCTTGAAAGACGTGAACAGGAATGTTTGCAGCAGTATAGGACATTTCAGAAAAAAAAAAAAAAACAACAACCTAGGCGTAATCCAATGACGTTTAAAATGGATTAATAAATCATGATGTATAGTATTCTTCCAGTGGAATACTCAAGCAATGGAAAAGCACTACAGCTACTAGCAACAACACAAATGTATCTAATTTTTTTAATGTTGAAATTTAAAAAAAATCTATACTTGAATGAGTACATACTTGCTGTAGTTTGAATGTGTCGCCTCCAAAACTCAGGTGTTGACAGTGTGATAATATTGATATAGGGAGCCCTGTAGGAGGTCGGTAGGATGTGAGGACGCCCATCTGGTGAGTTGGTGTGTAAAATGCAGGGTTTTCCTCAATTTACCAAAGCATAAAATTATTTATAATGGACCATCTCTCACAGCTGGTCTTTTGGGGAACCAATTTTGGCGAGTGTTGGTCTGGCACAGGAAGTCAGACAGGAGAGAAGTACCCAGTGTGAGTTCTGGATGTTTTAGGCATTGCTGAAAGGGCTAAGCATGGTACTGGAAATGCCGGTTTACCAACTTCAGAATTTCTCCCTCATCTGGACTCAGCCCTAGGACTTAAAGAAAACCACCAAAGTTGTAAGAACTCAGTGATACAGTGAGTGTAGGAAAGCTGTGGCCAACTGTGCTCTCTGGATAAGAAAAGCAAGATTGATTGATTGATTGATTGATTTAGGGGCAGAGGCAGATGGAGGGAGAGCGGTCTTCCATCCGCTGGCTCACTCCAGCCAGCATTTTGGAATTCTGGAAAGGCTGGGATTTGGGTCCAGTCTTTTTGTTTGAAGATGATTTTTTTTTTAATTAACACCTTTGGTAAACATTTACTACTTGTACGTTTGCATAGGGTACGCTGCAATTTTTCAACACGTGTACATAGTATAAGCCTTTTAAGCCAATTAGCCTGTCATTAATGTGTTTTGCAGCCTGCAGCTTGTACCTAAGAAACGGTTTGGTTTTTTCTTTTTTGCCCATCTGGAGATATTAGACATTCTTACATCAATTATAGCAGGAGCTCCTCCTGCTAAATCATATAGAATCAATGTTGGGGTTTTCTGAGTTTCAGAAACTTCCTGCTGCCTCGGGACCACCTGGGAGCGAATTGTAATAAATTTTCTGGACAGTTCTGAAACCGTCTAGTGCTCGCTAAGAATCGAGGCTTCTTGCTTTTAGCCAACATCCTAAAGATTTATTTCTTCCTCTCCGACGGTCGGAACCTTCCCGGAAACAGGAAAGAAAACGCCATCTCTCGTTCGCCTCAGCCACGGATCTCTCCAACCCCGCCCCGCCTCAGCCTCTGGGAAAGAAAAAACTTGGCAAGCGAGGTGGAAATACAGATCTTCAAGTGGCGTAGACGGGTCGCGGTGCGCGCTGGACCCGTCGGGAGTGGAGCCGGGGCAAGGCGGAGGGGGCACTGAGCGGCAGCCGGGCCGGGAAGGGCGGAGACGCGGGGGGTGAGGTAGAAGAGGCAAATGGGGTCGAGGAAGAAGGGTAAGTCTGTCCCAGAAGAGAACCTGGCTCGAGGGGCGGCGGCCTGGGAGAGTCCGAGAGCGCCGTGCGGCGACCGCGTCGGGTGGCGCTTTAATTCCCTGTGCGGGAACCGCTGACAGTGATAGCTGCTGGGGGAGCCGCAAGGATTGCCCGATTCTCTGGGGAGCAGGAGTGGGGTGCCGGCTGCCTCGGAAACGGCGGGAGCGTCTGGTTTCTTCAGGGTTTGCTTACAGGCAAAAGATGAGAGCCCCACTTTGCGCCTTGTATTTCTGTTAGAAAGAAGCCTGTTGAAACGCAGCTTTTCTCCGGAAGAAGCGTCCTGGCGCGGTTGCACCGAGCTCCTGGACTCCTCGCGGGCTGCTCACGGTTCCAACAGCGGGGAAGCGCCGCACTGTGGCTGCGCACAAGCAGAGCCGCGGGGCCATGGGCATTGGCTGCACCGACAGGGAGGAGTGAGACTCTCACAAGGGGGATGACCTGAAAATTGACTGCGGGTGGCTTGTGAGCACCTAGCGTAAGGCCACCACAAAATGCAGCAAACACTGGAGTTAGAGGAAAGGCTTATTGTTGGGTGGGGGAAGCTGGAGGGGCTGGGTGGTGAGGGCGAGCGAGTAAGGGAGCGCAGGTTCGGTTTGGGAAGCAGATCCTGTTAAACCTTTGCGGGAGGGCAAGGAGATAGGAGCGGCCAATTCCATTAGGGTGGTGGTGGAGCTGACACCTGGGGTTGGGTCATTTGGTCACCTGGTGTCCAGCAATGGCAGTGGGGGCTAGAGCCAAGGATGGTGTCTGGGGCATAAATCACGCCACAGATAAGACTGTGCCATTTTACTAACATTCCCCCCTTTTGTATTTTATAGAGCAAGTGTTGTATGGGATTAGATCAGCCCCAAAAGTCCATGAGGGATGGAGGGACAATGATCTGTCTTTAGAGCTGCTTCCTGCAAACATAGGGTGACAAGTTACTCTCTGCTGGCATGGGGGCGATGCCTGAAGCTGTGATCTCCTGGTTGGGGAGCCGAGTAGATCCCTATAGCACTATTTGGTTGATTGATTGCCAGGTTGGTGAAGGCTGTGGTTCATTCTATCATCACCTCCTGTAAACACTTAAACAGACAAAGTAGCAGCCAGGATTAAAATAGCAGCCGATGGTCCTAGTAATGGCATTAACCAAGTAATAAGAGGATTTCACAGAGGATGGGGGTGGGGGGTGGGTGCGGTGTCCCTGGACCCCAAGTGAAGACTGTTAGATGGCTGTGGTTTTACGTGACCTGATTGGTTAACATAATAACAACCCTGTTAAGGTCAGTCTGTTCCTTAGTACCACACCTGTTGGTGAGGTGATATGGCCTTAGAGACCTCAGATGGCATCAGCTAAGGTCTCAGTGGACCTGGTAATCTCCTCTTGTGACTGGAGTTGTAATGGCATCGAGATGACGTTGTGGCCCAAAGCCATTCCTGAGATCACTACTGGGGAGAGGGAGGCTGCGAAACTGATCCCAACCAAGACTAGGAGAAAGGCAACTCATCTCTTGTGGGTAGAGGGGCTTGTCTGTAGAAAAATTCTGGACAATCATACTATGTTAGTTGGGGAGAGGACCATCAATACACCAGGTCGAGAGTAGAGCCATTGATGTAAGAGCAGAGGGTATGATTACAAAGGAATGAGGCCCCAAGTGGGCTAGACAGGGTCTAGAACAAAGTCATTATTGGAGGACCAAAGAAAGGTGCTCTATAAACCATGAATAAGTTTTCTGATTGAGAGGCAAATAGAAACTGACAGAAGGGGCTTGACAATAATCAGGTGGGATTTAGGGCCTTGCCAGTTATGAGGCCCAGACCTATCTATCTCTTTATATGGGGTACATAATAAGGGAAGTGTGAACCTCCTTGGGGAAGGCACCCTGTTGACTTCAGTTACCTAGCTGGCCTGGGAGGAGAACTGGCCAGGTAAAGGCAGGTGGCATCTCTAACAGGAAATTTACAGTTCTGCCTGCAATGTTACTGATCCTATTTGGCCATCCCCTCAGCAGTGGTGGTTACTTTGGAAGCTGGGCCGAGTGAAGGGCTTTTCAGCTTAGAGCTGCCACGCCCACAGCTGTGATACCCGCGTGGCAAGATGTTGCTGCGTCGGGGGTCTAAAGCTGCAGGGTTTTGGGGTGCGCGCTCTGTTGGAGTTTAGCCTCAGGCGATTCCTGTGCAGTCCGTGGTTGTAATGACCCCCGACTCACATTAAGGAAGCCAAGACTGTCCTTGCTAAATTTTGGGGGACACCGTGTCTCTGCTCTGCTGATGATCTCATTATGCATTATCTACCAGCTGTGTTTACACTTTACTGCTTACCCTCATAATTCTCAGAAACTAAAAAATCAAGAAAAAGAAGTTTCCCGTAAGCCAGGAATGCAAGTCAAAACATATCATTAGGTTCCCATTGTAGTAACAGAAAAATGTTAAGGTTACTCAGAGGTTATCTCCAGGTACCTAGAGGGCAAGCAAAACCTTGGACAGTTATTCCCCTAAACAGTTCAGTAAGTAAAACTAAGCCAAAGGTCAATTCTCATCCTCAGTTAGTGAAACTAAGTCAAAGGTCAATTCTCATCCTCAGTAAACGAAAACTAAGCCAAAGGTCAATTCTCATCCTCCGTAAATTGTCTAAAAACTATGTCCCCACTAAACCACTCATATGACATCATTGTTTTAACTCATTTTGTCAACCTTTGTGATAAAAGTTTTTTCATTTGCCTGCAGCATTGTTCTTTACTATATAAACCCAAGCCTTACTACAATAAATCGCAGCAGTAACATACACATAACGTGTGTGTGTCTGTCTGTCATTTCCCCGCCGATTTCTGACTCTCCTGGCTCTTCGTTCCCTCGTTCTCCCTCGGTCTGAGACTCCGCGAGAGCCGGTCCGCGGCATAGAGCCAGCAAGATCTGCGGCTCTGACCTGGGTGTCCTTCGACTCCAGGGCAGATCCATTTCCAGTGACCCAACTCTTGGCTGGCAGAGCTGCCAGGACTCTTCATAAGCTAACTTCTGAAGCCCAGGCTTACCACATTGAAAGCCAATGCAGTGGACTGGCCTGTTGGGTGTCCTTGATGGGAGATCACTGTGCAAAGCAGCCATTATTGGCCTGCCACCTATCTTTACATTGCTTCTGATGCCCAGCCTTCTTTTCCTCTGGTTTTTGTTAAAGCAGACCAGAGGATGCAAGTCAAGGGAGTGCCCAAGTCCCATCTCTAATCTTTGGTGGCCTAAACTAGAAGCCTACAGTCATGGGCATGTTCTGATAGTGGTTTTTCTGTGAGGTAGACAATGCCCATGAGGAAAGCTATGTCCTCACTTTAAAACTTTCCCTCCCTTTGTTTGGTCTGAAAGCAAGATTATGCCCATTTACTGTGCCCATGGCGAAGTAAATCTAGCCGTGAAATCATAATTTAAGCACTCTTTTTGCCTATGCTATTATTACAGAAAAATGTTAGCCATCCCTTTTTTAGAATTAAACTGTACATCCCTGGAGAGTACTTCAATAGAGTCAGTTTCCCATCTTGAAGAGAATAGAGAAATGAGGCAAAAGGTCAGGCTTTCCAGATCATTTACTGACAATCACAATATCAAATGAAAACTTAGCAAGCAATTTCAACCATTAAATAACAACGTATGAAAACATTTACCAGAATGTTTAATGTAAATCAATGTTTTATGAAAACATTTACCAGAATCTATACACTTTTTTATTTTAAAGATTTTTTAAAATTTATTTGAAAGAATTACAGAGAGAAGTAGAGATAGAGAGGTCTTCCATCTGCTGGTTCACTCCCCAGATTGCCGTGATGGCCAGAGCTGCGCAGATCCGAAGCCAGGAGCCAGGAGCCAGGAGCCAGGAGCTTCCTCCGGGTCTCCCACATGGGTGCAGGGACCCAAGGACTTGGGCCATCTCCCACTGTCTTCCCAGGCCACAGCAGAGAGTTGGATAGGAAGAGGAGCAGCCAGGACTAGAACTGGTGCCCACGTGGGATGCCGGCGCCACAGGTGGAGGATTAACCCACTGCGCCACTGCACCGACCCCAGAATCTATACATTTTGAGACAAGAATACATGTATTTGGAAACATCTCTTAAATATTTGTTTGACCAGCAAACTCAAGCACAAACATGTCAATGACTTAAGCAGTTTTAGGTTCTTTCTACCAACAAATTTAAAATATTTGATACAGACATTCAGGACACAAACCAAAATGTGTCTTCAATTAGCTTAGCAGTTTAAATTTATGAGCAATCTTTTATCTGTAAGCAATAAAACAGTTCTTAATAAATGTTCCCATGTAGATATACAATATATATACACATAAAACATACAAGATAGAACAATACAGCAGTTTCAGCAATAGCTTCTTAAAATATCTAACTTTAAAAATATTACCAATTGATTTGAATTACATTCTGCTCTTAATAACCTTGATTAACCATACTTTCTCTCAGTTGGAACCTGTAGTGCATTATTGGTTTCAACTGCTTACAGAGCCATCCCAAAGTACTGAATACGATAGAAGTCACTAGAAAAGTCCATCAGAACCTATAGGAGGACACAGTTAAACACAGATGCAACAGTGTTTTAGTTTTATGAGCAGCAAGTCTGATTTATAGTATTTAGAGGAGAACACAAACTATGGATGACAGAAGACTTTAAATAGCCATGTGTTAAAATTATAAACTTATTCACCAACAAGAGGCACTTGCTCACAATATTTTTGAAAGCACCTGTAGGACTTTATAGCCCTTTTCGGCCTATGGGTCTTTCTCATAAAGATAACCATCATGTCTGGTAACACAAGATCATTAGACTTTCTGACTTTTGGGCATTTTTATAGTAGCATTTCACATTATCATAACTTAAAATTTAGCACTACTTCACATCTTGATAGTACCTTTAGTATAATCTGAATAGCCTGCTTAGTTGGTGTCTCTGCAAAATGAGAGACATATCCTTTGACATTTCCAGGGCCTAGCTGGAAATATCAAAGTCCAAATTCTTTGGAACTTTCATTTTTTGAATGCCTGTCAAGGATGCATAGAAGGCTTAAAATATCTGATATAAACAGGATCCCTTAACATCATGACATAATATAGACCAGATTTGAGCATTGTTACAAAGTGATTACTCAAATGCTTTAGAATGAGTATATATTCAAACAAATTATAACTCCTTTAAAACTCAGTTGTTTCTAAACAATAGAGGACACAATAAATTATTTTAACAGAACACAAAATTGTCTCTCTTTGGTTGTTCCAAACATCGAAAATAAAACCATAAAGAGTTAGTGCATGAAATCATATTCCATAACTTGGAACAGTTTTAACGCTCAGAACGAGGGAAGAGAAAATAGCTTACTGGAGCTGGCTAGAAAAATGACAGAGTCCCAATTAAACAAAACTATTAAAAGGAGATGCTGCAGGGTTTAAACAGATTTTAAGATGATTTCAAGATATTGTAAAAACCTCATTGCTTTAACAGAGGATCAGATTTTAGTTCTATGTGAGACAATAGCTTTTGCTTTCCATATACTTGATGTGCATTTTGAAATAACCCTTTAGAAATCTCCAAATTAAGACAATATTTTCTAAATAAGATAACACATTAAATTTCAACTTTAGTTACTTTCAAGCAATATTGAACTATTTTCATATGGACAATTTATGAAAACATGTTAGCAAATTCAAATAGTTTTTTCCACAGAATATAAGGTGCTAAGAGTACCAAAGTCTACAGTTAGACACATTTATCTCATTTGCTTTACCCAATTTATATTTACCGATTACACTTGGATGACTAAAGATGCAGATATTATACCATACCTCTATCTGAATTATAGATTTCTACTCCTTTTATAAAACTCTAGCTATAAATTGGTAACATTAAACCAGAGACTGCAAAATCCACTTTAGGTGCTATGATGAGTATTGATTACCCATTGTTGTTTCATCGAGTACTGATTACCCATTGCTATATCATTGGAAACCTGCTAAAACAGATTGCAAAACAAGTTCAATAAGTTACAAAGCTATATTTTTCAAGGCAGCAATCTTCCTAGATTCAAAGGGAGAAATTCCTTCAAACTCAATGTCCAGTTACAGTTGAAACAAATTCTCATGCATGAGATTGTGATTTACCAAGGACATCTTTTTAGACTTTAATTGAATTTGCTTCTAGTTTTCCTTTTACCCAAAGAACACCTTAGGCCAATGGTGCCCTAGTCAATGGTCAGCTAGTTGGGACTGCCTCTGAAACAAAAGTTCAGGCAGCTTCCAGACAGGTCCCATGGGTGACTGTGGAATAGGGGCTGATGTGCCAGGAACAAGAAGTCCAGTGGAGATTATTCACCATTATGTTAGGTTTAATGGGAGAGGGCATCCACCAGAGCAGGTGGACACCCCTTCAGAGATTCCTAAGGAGGAGAATCTGATAGCTGACAGAGTAGGGGGCAGTTAGGGAAAAGGAGATATGTCTGGAAATGGTCATCAACCCAGTGAGCTGGCTGGTTTGGAGGGCCAGTCTAGGAAAGGCTCACTCATGGGACCAGGAAATCGGGTTTGTAGGGGCTGAGGAGATTTGAGCATTGCTTCAGTCTCACCAACAAATTACTCTCTGAGGAGGGAAGAATAGAAATGCAGTTAGTTTTCAGCCAACCCCTTACAGGCCCCAAACCCATCAAAAGACCTGATTATCCTGTCTGGCTTGCTCATAACAAAACAAAAGAGCCATCAGAAGGGTGGCCTAGGTGATGTGAGAGCTCAAGAGGATGCTACTCTTTAGGTAAAATTGGAACAGGAAGGGGAGGGGTGAAGAAGGCTGTTCCCAAACTTGCCTTTGCTTCTCCAGGAGGAGGATGTTAGAAAGGATCATAGATAAGGCAGGGGGAGTAGACTTTGGACAAGAGCTGGTTCTGAGATAAGGTTGGAATTCCCAGGCAGGAGGGAGAGGTATAGTGAGCAAGCCAGAAAAGTGAATGTAGAATAAAGGGGTTTGGACTTTTTAGCGAGAGCTTTGGAAGTTAAGAGGACTGGAGCTGGAGGTTTAGAGCTGAGATAGGAGAAAGCTTAGACATAGGGAACTTTTTCCACTTTCCCAAATGCTCACAGACGTGATAAAGATCCTGAATAGTGTCAGGGTCAAACGTGGACTGGTTGTCAAGGTAGGAGACAACTGAGAGGAGGGCGGGACAGAATGTGGGTCAGAGAAGTTCCCAGGGTGACCTATGGAGTTGGACTGGTGGGTATTGAGGGTCCCCAAGATCATGGCCATCTGACGGGGAGGGTATGAGAACAGAGTGTGGGTTGTCACCCATGCACCCACTGGAGCCTAAGGCCTAGAACCCGTGGAAGGCGTAGAGACCATGGGAGGTTATGGTGCCTGAACCAGGACTTTGAGTCAAAGCAGAGTGGAACCATAACCCATGGTAGAAGTTGCCGAGGGAATTCCCCATTCCCTGTCTTACCTCAGGATTTGGAAAGGCCGATGTGTGCATCGGGATCACAGAGCATTCAGTGGCATGGAGGAGGTCCAGGAGTGTTTTGTGGCTAGCACAAATCCAGGATCCTGAAGCAGCTCAGATCCCTCGGGGGAGAGCAAGGTCAATGGGGAGCCTGGATCTGAGTCATGGCACCAATGTAAGGCCACCGCAAAACACACCAAACACTGAAGTTAGAGGAAAGTTTTGTTGTCAGGAGGGGGAAGCCTGACAGACCAGGAGTAAAGAGAGCACCTGTAAGGGAAGAAAGTCCTGTTATATCTTTGCCAGGGGGCATGAAATTAGGAGCAGGGAATCCCATTAGGGTGGTGGTAGAGCTGACACCTGTGATTGGGCTATCTGGTCATCTGGCTTCCAGCTATGGCGGCCATGGCTAGAGCCGAGGATGATGTCCTGGGCATAGATGGCTCCACAGATAAGACTGTGCCATTTCTCTAACACCCAGGAGGTGAGAGACAGGCACAGTTTGGAATGTGAGAACAGGATGGGATGCACTGTGGAAAGACTGTCATTGCTTGGCTTCTATAAATGTAGGAAGAGACTGCTTTTCTGCTTTCTGGAAATTTAGTACAGCTTTGGGCAAAACAGTGGCAGAGAAAAGATTACCTCGGTTCTGTGTCTCACATGCAAAACGAATTTCCAACTGGACAAGGCAGAGAGAAAAGCAAGATTTGTTTAAGTTGGAGACTTCCTGGCAGAGTGGCCAGGAGCAGGGCTCCAAGAGAGGCAAAACCCAAAGGGGCTGATGGTAGTGGGGTTTTTAACACAATTTTGGGAGAAAGAAAAAAAAACTGACTCAGTTAATTATCACTTCCAAGGTGGGGACAAAACCCATCAACAGACCTGATTAGTAATCTTATTTGCCTGTGTGGCTTGCTCATGATAAAACAAAAAGCCATCTGAGGGATGGGATGGGTAACTTGTTTTCAAAATAAACTTGAGCTCAGGATGGACTCGCCACTCCCTTGCTAGTCTCATGATAAGACTGGAAGCTCCTAAGGAGTGGGGCAGGCATTTTTGACATTGTTAAAGAGAACTTTTGGGGGAAGCAAGAATTTTGCACCCTCAGTGTCCACCAGGACCGACCTGACTGCCTATTAACCCATCTGACTCTTCACAGTATCTTGTCTGCCCCCAATTGGTGGAATGAAATAAGGCTCAAAATACATTTTTTTTTTTTTTCTCTTGAGCAAGATGACATTACTGTGCCCAGGAAGCATCTTCCTGTGGATTTCTGCTCAATGCTGGCACCAGAATCTAATCAAGAGTTCCGATCTAGAGATATGGATTGTTCAGCAGCATGGAAGGCATTCTGGAGAATAAACTTAATGAGTTTGAAAAGCATCCACTGGGACTGGGAAAACAAAAGTTCATTTATTGTATTATGAAAAACAAGGAAATGAGCTTTCCCCTAGCCTGATCTTGGACCCTGGAAATCCGAGCACTTGCCTTTTCAGGCCGGAAACTTCTTCACAACACCCAGAGAAGTGCTATTCGCTGTACCACAGCAGAATGGTGTACGTGCTGTCACAGGTGGAGTAAAGCTAAGCGAACCTGGTGCTTAGAAAGTAAGAATGCAGGTAGTGAGGCTGGAGCCCAGGACTTCATGCATGCTAAGCATGTGTTCTATCACTGAGCAGAACCACCTTGCAATAATGCCAATTTTACAAGAAACGTTTTCACTTGGGACTGCTATTGTCTTGGGACTGCTGTTAAGTCATGAAAATTAAGTTAGCTTGTGTTTTCATTTCTGCTATTTCTAAATTCCCTACCCTGTGCTATTTCTTTTACACATGGCTGTACCAGAAGAAAGAGACCTTAGTGACACAAGGAATGATGCCTCCTGATTTATGGGCTGGCCACAATCAGCCAGCCCCAAAGATCGCCTGGAGCCTGCTTCCACTGCTTCCACTTGAGTGATCGCAGGCCTGCAATGTCTCTTGCAGCTTTTCTGAGAATTGTCTATGTTCTTTCGCTTCTTGGAAACATAATAATGTTCCACATAATCAAAAAATAAAACTGACTCAGGTGCATGTGAAAATACTCTGAAATTCAACACAAATGGGAACAAATCTAACTGCATATCAAAAGAATAATAAAGGCATTGAAGAGAAAAAGAACTCATCTAAGAAAAGGCTGATCTCATTGAAAGCACAGACAGCAAACACACCTTACACTCTGTAGCAGTGCTATTTTTTGTACTGTTAAAGATGTAGCGATTCTGATTTGTTGTGTGAATTTTAGGATTGAGAAAATGAGTATATTCACGTATTTTATGTATGAATGTGTGTGTGTTGAAACAAAGGCTTTCACTGTGGAAGAAAAGGGAAAATAATGAATAGTATTGTTTATGCTACACTGGAATTAGAGACACCAGTATGGAGTTTTATGATCTATATATATAATTCAGGGCTGTGCCAGGGAACTGAAGATATATCTTGCAGTGCTAGTATGTAAGTGCTCAGAAATGGTGGGGATGATGGATTCAAAAGTCTACAGAAGGCTGCTTGAAGGGAACCTCACTGGACAAATCTGAGACACTGAGCATAAATTATGACAAATTATTTTCACTCTTGGACACTTATAAGAGCAATCTAATTCACTAAAATCAGATTTAGAAAGCATCTTTCTTGTTTGATGATACTCAAATTCGTTGATAGCCATGATGTTATAGGGCCATGCACTCACTAATTCCCCTAGTGTTTACTGCCCTCTCGGGCTTATTGTTGAACCAAACTCATCGCTAAGATGAGTAGAGAAATCAGTAGGAGGACTTCTGGTTTCTCATGCACATAACTTCACAGAAAACAAAGGAAACTAAGGTGACTTTTCCTCAGGATTCATTTTCCCCTACACTTTCCTTTTTTCTCTTTCTCTTAATAGTTCAAAATGGAAGCCACAATGCCAAGTTTGTTCTGATGGTATCACACTACGCTGAGTAATGCCTCCCAAAGAAAGCAAACCCTGGAACCTGTAAGTGACCTTATATAGAAACAGGGTCGTCGTGGCAATGATGGCAATGTTGATGCTGACAGCAAAAATGACCCCCAGTGGAACTGGCTGGCTTCACTGCCCAGGTGACCACCTGAACCATCCAGGCCAAATCAGCGCTGGCCATCTCCTATACTGGATGGCACACAGCTCACATTGCATGCAAGTTTGCTGAGCTTAAGGGAAAGAGTGATCATGATTCTGATAAAAAGCTGGAAGGTGGCCCTAAATTCTTGAAATCTGGCAATGCTGCCATTGTTGATTTAATGCTGGTGAGCCCATGTGTGTTGAGAGCGTCTCTGACTTCCCTCTTCTGGGTCATTTTGCGGTTTGTGATGTAAAACAGGCAGTTGCTGCAGATGGGATCAGAGCAGTGAGCAAGAAGACTGCTGGAGCTGGGAAGGGCACCAAGTCTGCCCAGAAAGCTCAGAAGACTGAATGAATACTACCCGTGATACCTGCCACTCCACTCCTAATCAGTGGTGGAAGAATCGTCTCAGGACTGTCTCAGTTGGGCATTTAAGTTCAATAGTAAAAGACTGGTAAATAAAAGCACATCATAAAACATTCAGAAGAAATGGAGAGTGTTTTGTGGACCTTCCTGCACCCGTGTGGGAGGCCCAGAAGAAGCTCCTGGCTCCTGGCTTCAGATCGGCACAGCTCAGGCCATTACAGTCATCTAGGGAGTGAATTAGCAGATGGGAGACTTCTCTCTCTGCTTCTGCCTCTCTGTAACTCTGCCTTTCAAATAAATTAATTAATAATAATAATAATAAAACAGCATTTTTTAAGGGAAACAACTTGACCAAAAATCTGCCACAGAATTTTGAGACGCATTAAAACCAAGTTTAATGAGATAAAAAAAAATTCCTCTCCGATAGATTGCACAGCTGTCTCAGGTCAAGTTACTCACTTGAGTAATCATCTAGAAAAGTCAATTCCCAGGTAAGCGTGAAGTAGTGGGAACAAACTGGAAGCTCATGAGCTTGGAGATCTTCAGTGGACACAGCTGTCCCAGCAGCAGTGGGTCCCTAAATTCGCTGATGAAAACGTCTCCATCTTACAGCCTGGAAACAAAGACAAGGAGGGGAATTTGCAGCTTGCAATTTTTCTTCTGTGAAACCTTTCCACCTTGATCTTTTCTTTCCTGCTTTTTAGATGAAGAACACTGTAAAATGGAACCAAACGTGCCTGGCCTGGTTAATTGGGCGACGCCCTTGCGGTTCTGGGGAGAGAGCAAGGTCCCTCTCCTTGGTCTATCTTTTCCTTTCCCGGCGGTGCCAAGCTCAAGTAGAAACGGGCAGCACTTCCACGAGCGGCGGCACTAATTTGAGCAGCACATTGAAGTGAAACAGGTTCACTTTCTGTTTGAGAAAGGGAACTGACGCAGAAAAGCAAAAAGCAGCATCGCTCAAAAGCAGGAAGAAAACTGGAGGTGCCGGGGATTGAACCCGGGGCCTCGTGCATGCTAAGCACGCGCTCTACCACTGAGCTACACCCCCTCGGCCTGCAGTTTCTCTCGGGAATATATTCAAGCAGAAGAGGGCTTGTTGCTAGGCACCGGCGGCGTTAAACTGGGGTCCACGCCACGTGACCTCGGTATCTCCGGGTGTGCCCGGCTCGGCTGAGAGACACTCCCAGGGCATCGCCCGCCGAAGGCGCCTGCCGCTCTGGGGTCCCCGCCACCTCCGGCAGCGCCCAGACGACGCATTTTTCTCTGGTTTCTTCCCTCTCTGCTCTTTCCCCGGGTAGCAGAGACTGCGTGAGATCCCCGCGAGCAGAGAAGGCCGGGGCGCAGCTGCGCGCTCTGGACGCGGGCCGGGAGGGGCGAGCGCGGGGCCGCGGCAGCCACGGCCGCGCGTGGCGGGCAGAAGCCGCGCCCCCGCCGCCGGAGTGAAGGCTGCGCCTCGCTCTCCGCAGGTCCCGGCTGCATCCCAGACCTCTCGCCGGAGGACATCCCTGCAGTCTCCGATGCTACGGTGCCCGCATCGGGGTAAGAAGGACACCCGTGGTCCTTGAACAAACTCTAAACCGACCTAGGGAGCCCCGAATTCAAGAATTAACTGGAATTTTCACTGCAGAAGGGCGTCCGGGCCCTGTGCCTTCGTCCCCACCTCCATTTTCGGTGGTACAGATAGAGCGTTCCCGAAACCGACCACCTCTCAAGCTGCGAAAACCAAGTTCAAATAGAACTAATACAGACAGCAGAGCGAGAACTTTTTAACAAAATAAAAATTCGTTCAACCTGAACTCTTTAGAACATTCTGCAAAGCAGTTTTTGGGTTAAAAAGAATTAATTAATTAATTAATTAATTTCTTGAAAAGGACAAAAATGCAAACGTGACGTATCAGAATCTGTGAGATAAAGATAAAGCATTAGAAAAAAAGTTTCATTCCATATCTATAACAATAGCAATGAAAATAATATAAATGAATCACATCACCAAATATACAACAAAATAAACAAAAAGAATGCAGAAGGAAAGGTTAATAAACATAAAACCAGAAAATGAATTACAAAAAGTAAAACCAATTTTTAAAAAAAGCTGGATACTTGAAACAATCAGCAAAACAGACAAATCTCTGGACAGCCTAATCAACAAAAAAGAGGATAAGTGCAAATACAGTACACAGTATTAGGACCTCTGGGAGGGAACATGGCGGCCAATATGTACTGGGTCAGAAATTATTTCTACTCTGAGAATTCCTCCAGCAATCCTTATCTAATCAGACACATAGAAGAATTCAACAAAACTACAAGTGGCAATGTGGAAGCAATAATAGTGTGCTGTTATAGATGATGAGATTTTCCAACATGTTTATAATGCCTGTGAATAAGCATGTGAGTCCATTATCAGAGAGCTGGATCGGAAGTGGATTAGCTGGCATTGGAGCCTGTGCTCGATAGGGCATGCCAGCGTTGCACGTGGCAGGCAGTGGTTTAACCCACTGTGTCCCCCAAGCTCTGTCTGTCATTTTTTTTTTTTTTTTTAAAGGCAGAGTTACAGAGAGAGGGAAAGATGGAGAGATCTTTCATCCACTGGTTCACTCTCAAAATGTCCACAGCAGTCAGGGCTGGGACATACTGAAGCCAGGAGCCAGAAGAAATTGAGGAAGAATTTGAAACAACAGTTGAGGCCGACTTGACTGATAAACAGAAACATCAATCGAAGCACAGGGAACTCTTTTTGTCCTGCCGGTATGAATCCTACCTGCAACAGGTATTGGGGAAAATGCAGTGATGCTTTTCTGAATGAGACAGAAGCTGTGTTGTCATATCTTGATAAAGAGGATACCTTTTCTACTCATTGGTGTATGACCACTCAGGGAAGAAACACTGTTTAATGTCAAGGAAAATGTGCATAAAGAAAAAAAAATGGCAATGTCACATGAAATAATTAATATTAGTAGAAGGACAGAAATTATAACTTATAAAAAGAGCCAAATGGAAATTCTAGAATTGAAAAGTACAATAACTAAGATGAAAAATTCACGAGGCTTGCATTAGCGTTTTCTGAAGAAACAGAATCGATGAATCATCCTGTTGAGAGAAATAGATGGAGAGAAAGAGGCAGATGGAAAGAGAGAAAGAAAAAATTGAGAGGGGAGAGAAGGATGGAAAGAGAGAAATCTTTAGTAAGGAATTGGCTCATGTGATTTTGGAAGCTGACAAGTTTAAAACCTGCTATGTGGACCAGTTGGCTGGAATCCAAGAGATCCAGTGGTGCATGTGAACAGTGCTCCTTTTGTATTATGAATTAATTCCATGGTCTGAGCACTGTGAATGAAGCTATCGGACTGGAAAACTGAGCTAAACTGACACACAAAACTGCCAGTTTCTCAGCCAATATCATAGGGAGCCCTGCAGTATACATAGGGCTTTCAAAAATTCATTTAAAAAATGAGTCATTTTCTCAAAAACTGCATGAATTTCAAAATTTCTGCACCCAAATAAATTTATCTTTTCATTTTTCCACTGACTTTTTTGAAGTATTCTTATATATACCCTCTCAGAGTAGTCCTGTGGTAAGCCAAAATGGCAGGCCCTTATATCTCCACTGCAATATAAATTTTTGGAAGATTTGTTTTCTGCATCTGAGATTGACCTTGGAATGTTGGTAGCACTCCCAGAAATTTAGGCAATCGTTTTCTTCTGAGAGAGTATCTAGATCAGAGTTCCTAATGTCCTCCACATCTCCACATCTTAGTTATTATCTCCACAAATATTATCTCTGCTTTATTCTCTCTTATCCATTAAGTATTCTAATAACACAAATATTAAATCTTCTTACCCTCTCTTCCACCAGTACATTATTTTGTATCTCCATGCTTTCTTCTTGATAATTTCTTCTGAGTTCTTTTCCAGTTCACTAATACTCTGTAGTCATATTTAAATAGCTTTTAATTTGTCTTTTGAACTTTTAATTTTGATTAACGTATATTTTCATTATAAATAAATTTTTGATCTGCTGCCACTGGAGGTGCAGCTGGAGACTAGGCCGGGTTCTCTACCACTGAGTGAGAGGAGCAGTCTCCTCTGGGAGCGGTCTTCTGTGACCTGGCAGTCAGCCCCTTGCTGCCGACCTGGAGGTAGAAGAGGATGAGGAGGCCAAGGCTTCCTCTGGGAGGACGTTGGCTCTCTGGATTATCTGGGGTTTGTAGTTGACATTGAATCCAGGCTAAGGATGGAAGGTGTAGAACTTAAAGAAGAATGGTAGATGAAGTTTTTCCAATGCCCACTGGAAGAAATTAATGACTCCAAACATTGGCCTGACACCGGATCCTCGTGATGGTTCTGTGTTGTCAGATGACTTGGATGAAAGTGGAGTGATTGATTTAGATGACTTAAACACACCGTCAGAGAACAGTAATGAGTTTGAGTGGGAAGATGACCTTCCAAAACCCCAAACTACGGAAATAATTAGGAAAGGCTCAGTTACTGAATGCACAGCGACAGAGGAAAAAGAAGAGGGACAATGCTGGTGTATGTTCAGGACTGGGGAACAGGACCATAGGGTTGATATGAAAGCAATCAAACCCTTTAAAAAAGTTATCAGCCACGGAGGATATTATGGGGATGGATTGAATGCCATTGTTGTTTGCTGTTGGTCTTATGCCTGAGAGTGATCAACCTAACTATGGATTTCTGATGGACAATCTCTTTAAATATATTATTGGCACTTTGGAGATGTTAGTAGCAGAAAATTATATGATAGTTTATTTAAATGGTGCAACAACGTGAAGAAAAATGCCCAGTCTGGAATGGTTCAGGAAATGCCATCAACAGATTGATAGAAGGTTATGAAAAAACCTGAAGTCTCTAATCATTGTGCCTCTTCCAGGTCTCCCACGTGGGTACCAGAGGCCCAAGCACTTGGGCCATCTTCTACTACCTTCCCAAGCCATAGCAGAGAACTGGATTGGAAGTGGAGCAGCCAGGACCTGAACCAATGCCCATATGGGATGCCAGCCCTGCAGTTGGCGGCTTGACACTCTATGTCACAATACTGGCCCCAAGATCAGTGCATATTAGAATTTGTTTTATTTTGTAAATGGTTAAATACATTTCCTGGGTAACTTAGAAAATTAAGTGTCTCACAAGGTGAGGGACCGTCAGACTGATACTCATGAATACCCAAAGGTCATGTGTATAATCTAAGTAGATTAGTACCATCCCCAACTGTTGTCTAACTTAACAGGTATTGTCCCTTAATTTGAAAGTGCAGCTACAAGTGCATTGCACATTTTTTCCTTTTTAAAGACTGAAAGCCATTTTTAGAATTAGAGGACTTAAGAGGTTAAGAATTGGAGTTTGTATATATGTATATATGAGACATTTTATCTTCTGGTCCAAACTCAGAAGTTCATAAAATCTTAGGTTTGTTCACTAATGTGAAATAAGTTGTATGTCCAGGGTATTGCTGTCTTCCGTGTGTGTGAATGCTGTGAAGTTCTGCAGAGAACGATGAGTTATTTATTCACTCTCATGACTTTTTCTGTAGAAAATGGGCTGCTTTTTAAACTGCTCACTCGGGGCACTTTACCAAATACTTCCACATCAGTTATTTGAGTTTAGTGATTTGATCTGGTCAGAGATGGTCTGTCTTCAAGTTTCTGTTGAATTATCTTTGTCAGTACTGTAAATTAGGTTAAAGCATCGTGCTGTTTTGGATGATAGACATGCTTAATATAAGCATATACACTCCTTGTTTCATTTGGTAAGTACCTGTACATTCAAATAAATTGTACTTTGAGCTCAATTACGTACCAAATCATTCAAAAACAACAGATGGGTCTAACACCATATCATATATTTGAGTGACTCACATGTTTGGTAAATTTAATATCCTCCAGACTTGAAGGTCACACTATCTCCAGCCTTTTGTGTGTTTTACAAACGAGTAGCAAAAAATGGAAGAGAGCAGAAGCCTTTAAGGTTTATCCTGTCTTCTACTAAGCATATATATTTATTTATATAAATATCATTTATAGTATGACATTTATAGTATTTATTATTTATAGTATGATGTTCATTGGTTCTATTTCTGGTGTCTATTGTATCTATTGATTTTCCTTCATGGAGACTTGTCTCTTCATGTGTGCACATATTTGATTGTATGTTACATGCCGTATTTGGGAAAAACATTTATTTATAGAAATAATATGAAGTCTACATTGTTTTGTTCTTGAAGAGAAGGCTTTTCTTTGCACCTTCAGGCACCTGGACACGATGAAATCCAATCCAGACCACCTGAAAGCCAGCATCAAGGTTCGGGGTTTTATGGGCTACCCACCTGATATAGTAAGCCAGACTGCAGTGTGTGAGTGTACAGGCTTACTCAGAGCTCCTCCCGGCTCCTAGCTAGCAGCCAAAGAGAGGGGAGTGATAACCAAAGTCCCCACGCTGGGCATCCCGGGGTCTCATTTTGTCCTACTAACCCTCTGAGGCTGGTGAAAGCCTAAGTCGATCTCTTAGTGTCTGCTTCCAGATTAACAACTGTCTTCAGGGGAAAAGTGACTGCAAGTGCTGTATCTGTTCTTTTACTGTATCTCAGCAGGTAATTAATTATAAGGTTATTATATTTAAATGTTTTATTTAAAGAGAATTATTTTTATATATCATCCAACTTTTTTGCTGTCTTCAACAGGGTGATTTGTAATCCATTATGAGGACCAGAGTTATATCTCTCTTCACTTTTTATAACTGAAAACTAGAGTCAGCAGCCCTGAATGCCAGATAAATCCATCACACTTTAATCTCTGGAAAATTCCTGTATTATGAAAGTGTAACTCTGCCTATAGCAATAGTAATGTCAGGCTTAAATCTAGTTGTTTGATTCCAAAATGTTAACTACAATAGTAAATAGTACCCTAAGATTTTATTTTAGATAGAGGATATTCAAACCAAAACTTTATTTAAGGAATAGAGGGTTAGAGATATAATCCATTACCTCATATCTATGCTACATGCTCATACTGCAGACTTTGTATGACTTCACAGTGCTGACCTCTTCCTCAAAACTTGAAACCATTGTCTTCAAAACTTGAAACCAATGTTCCTATCCTCATCTCAAAAATTGCCAGCACTACTCATGCATATGCATGAAGTAGTTAGGGGGAAAGGAAGTAAGAAAGTAATGTTGTTTCCGCTAAATCTTTAAAAAGCATTTATTGGAATAGTAAATCTTTGACCTTGAGTGCAAGTTAGAAGAAGACAATTCAAACTCACCAGACCACATCTAATTACCTCTCTCATTCTCTTTTGCCTCCCCTATGCTTAATTATGTATACATTTAAGTATACATATTGTAAAGCAATAACTTTAAGGGGGAAAAGTCTTATATACTATCACTAGAACTTCTTATAACCTGGACTTTTAAAATAGAGCTTATCTTGGCCGGCGCTGTGGCTTAACAGGCTAATCCTCCGCCGGCACACCGGGTTCTAGTCCTGGTCGGGGCGCCGGATTCTACCCCGGTTGCCCTCTTCCAGGCCAGCTCTCTGCTATGGCCCGGGAAGGCACTTGGGCCATGCACCCACAAGGGAGACCAGGAGAAGCACCTGGCTCCTGGCTTCGGATCAGTGAGATGCGCCGGCCGCAGCGGCCATTGGAGGGTGAACCAACGGCAAAAAGGAAGACCTTTCTCTCTTGTCTCTCTCTCTCACTATCCACTCTGCCTGTCAAAAAAAAAAAAAAAAAAAAATAGAGCTTATCTTTTGGAGTGGCTTGAGATTTACATCAAAATTGACTGAAAACTGCAGAGTTCCCATACATTCTGCCATATACCCACAACCTCCCCCACTAGCAACATCATCAGAGTTGTACATTGGTTACAGTTAACAAAGCCCACGTGGATGCATCATTGTCACCCAAAGTCCATAGCTTATATTTGATTTCATTCTAGCTGTTATATATTCTTTGACTTTTAGCAAATGCATAAAGACATGTATCCACTATTATAGTATCATACAGAATAGTTCACTTCTTATCCCTGGACTTTTTACATCAAAAATAGAAAAGCCATGACAAAAGAATAAAGGGCTGACATAGTAAAATATATAAGTATAGTTTTCTGAAGTTCTCATGATACTATCTTTTTCTTCTTGTGGGATGAATGGGAAAACAAAGACCAGCACGACATTTTACAAACCACTACCCCCAAGTTATCTAAATATTAATAAAGCAGACAAATTTTGATGTTTTAATGTGGATACTCCCATGTAATTCTGCTGCGAGAAGGAAAAGACCTTTGTATGCAAAATTAGGTGGAGATTTTTAAGAGAATGTCAAGACTTTCTAACATTCTGTAAAAGGAATTCGCTGTTTATTTTCGTGATGACTCAGTATTGGTCTAGACTCAGCACTTTCTACCGCATGAGCTCAATTCATCATCTGGAATTTTCTTTTGAATGTTCCCTTAGCTCGGAATTATCTATTAGGGATAAGAAAGTCAAAAGGCTGCCTCTTTGCAGTGGGACTGATGACACTAAAAAGACTAGGCACCTGCCATGTGTCCATTTTCTTGTGACAGAAAGTCCACTTTAGGATGACTGCACTACCACTGGTTGTATGGAGACTTCCTTGAAGCAGTTAAGGAAGCACTCCTGCATGGGAAGCTACTAGGTAAAGGCTTCAGGGCCCTTGGCTACTGATGCTTACTCCCTGTCTATAAGTGTTTCCCAAATATATGTTTGTATGTTTGCTTGTTGTTTGAAAAAAAAAAATACCATTTTGCGTGTGAAAGAATACCCACCTGTTAAAAAAATTCTCATACAATTTCCATGGAATCTGTGAAGTGATGAGAAACAAAATAGTGATCTGAGACACATAAGGGAATTTAATAAAAGGAAGGCTAGAAACTAAGAATCTATTTCTCCATGTCTCTGGGCCTCTACTGAAAACTAGGAATGAGGATAGGAGGTGAAGAATTTGCCTAAATGAGAACAAATCATTTATTTCATTTACTGTACCTGGTGCTGTATGGTTGTTTTAAACAAAAAAAAAAAAAAAAAAAAAAAAGAAAGAAGAAATTGTTCAGAGATAGTGAATACTTTGTTACTTGTCTCTCTTTCTGGTTAAAGGATCTCAGGAGACTCATGTTTAAATCCCATATTATTCTTTCTTGGCTTTTACCCTGAAGTATGATTTCAAGTAGGTGGGAAACTGCTTTAACACAATGAGTCCCCAATGGAGTTCCAGGCTCCTGGCTTCAGCTCGACCCAGCTGTCATAGTCATGTGGGAAGTGAACCAGAGGCAAATCTCTCTCTCTCTCTCTCCTCTCTCTTTTTCTCTCTCTCCCTCTCCCTCTCTGTGGTTGCCTTTCAAGTAAAGTAAAATAAATCTTTTAAAAAAACATACAGTGTGCCCTTCTCATGTCACCGTCCCACAAACCAAAGTAGTCATATTCATCTGGAACCAGCGTGTCTCTCATTGGTCATTTGCCAGTCTCAGAAGTTGTTTCCCTGTGCCATGGATGGCATGTGATTCTCATTCATCACAAGGATGGTGTACATATCTTCTTAAGGAAAACGTAGAGTTAAACATTGTCCTGAGGAGCGATTAGGGAAACACTGAGACAGAGAAAACAGACTTCTACTGACGTAGGACTTTTCATAAACTACAAAGAGGTATCTATGGTATGAGCAAGAGTATTTCAAAGTGGAAAATTTAAAATGAATCTTATTAAGATCCAGTCTAGATAAGGTGGTTTCCTGTACCAACCGCCGAGTTTTTTGAAGAGCAAGTAATCTGGGGAGATCAGACGTGAGAGAATTTAAAAGTTGGTGAAGAAGACTGAGGGAATCAGCTAGCAACTGATATTAGTATTCTAATGAGCCACGCTTGAGCCCTTTATCAGATAAAGAAAGAGGAAAACTCAGACTATGGTATACTGATTCAACAATTCTGATTTGTTGATGGTTCTTATCTAAAAATTCAAGATATAATTTTTCCTGGATATACTGTAAATTCTTAACACTATAATGGAAGCCAAATCCATTCAGAAGACTGAATAGTCTCAATTTGAACATGACACCTTGGTAAAGATTTAATAGCTAATAAGGATACTGATGCTGTATATGATTTTAGAAAGCTACAATAGGAAAATAAAGATTTTTAACTGCCTTGGACACTTCAATCAAACATGGAAAAATATTGATGATGTATTAGAGGAAAATCAACATCTGAAAAGTAACTCTATGGGGAATATTGAAACCCATTTTAAAGCTAGAACTTTTGAAGCTTTATAAAATTCCCTAAACAAATACTATCTGTATTGTAAAAACAATTTCTCATAGTTTTAAAAACTCAGAAGGACATACTCAAAAACAACAGAAAATATATTGATTAACCATCTCAAAACTCTCCTATATAGCAAAAGATTTTGATGTTCCCAAGATAGCCATTTGGTGGCGCCTAAGTTGTTCTCTGGAATTTCGAAGCTGCTATAACACAAAAGCAATCCTAAGGACAAAGACAAAATTGTTGAAATTTATCAAAATTTTTGCATAAAAAAATTTAACCAAGGAGCTCTAAAGGGTGACTGAATATTTTCTTATCTGTTTATCTTAACTCTCCCCACACACACTCCCAAAACTAAACTAGGATTATCGGGACATTTCAAATGGTTTTTATTCATTTGTCCAAATTTTTAAAAATTTAACATGGATCATTAATATGCTCAAAACTAAAACTTTATAATCTTTGGCTGGACTGAAGTTTTCCTTCCAGAATAATTCAATTTGGTGTTCTCAAGCAGAACTTTTTATAATAACAGAAATGTTCTGTATCTCTGTTGTCCAAATGGCAGCTATTGTGTATTTGAAATGAGACTAGTGGAAATTCCTGTTGCTCAAAAATAATAATAAATATTTTAAAAGCTTTTAGGCTTTATTTTTCCACTTGAGAAATATTTTTATCACTCTTAATGGATAGAAAATTCCATTTCAATGGTAAAATTCTTAAGATTTTCTCATTAAAATGTATACTTTATTGTATCATTCTGAAAACTCTGAGAAAGTAGTACAAATTCATGCTTTAAAAAAAATAAATATTTTCACATTTTCAGAAGAGCCTTTTTAGCCTAAAGCTCTATCTCTAGCCCTAATATGATCTAGCTACAAAATCTCTGGAACTCTTACATTATCAGAGAAATATGTAAAGTTTAGATTGACTGCCTCTGACAGCTCCTACCTTGTTATATTCTAATTTTTTAGGTATTGTCAAAATCCAATATCAGGTATCTAATACTATGTTCAGCAGACACAGTTACATTTCTAAATAGATATACCCTTGAGTCAGAAAACTGGGTGTTTTGGAAAAGACAACATGAAACTGTTAACCTTAGAATTACATTGGAAAGGACCATTTTGGATACTGTGAAACAAAAATAGGTCTTTACACTCTGAAGCATCCAACTAGCATCATACTTAACCCTGGTACTTGCTCTCTAGGCCCTCTCCTGGTCTTGCGTATATCATTGTGGGCATGGAGTTCACACTCTGTTTACTTGGGTTCCCAGAATTCCCCACCAAACTAGCCTGGATCCTCCTGCTAGGGCCTGCAAAAGCTTCTTTCCTGATGCATCCTTGTGAAAGCAGACCAGCCTATTAGTGTTCATGCCCCTACTCCTAAGAGGCCCAAGAGTAGTTCTTGGCCAGGCATGTGCAGGACATTTGAAGATGTATGGTTATGTTGAGCTGTTCACAAGAGCATGAGTAGACTTTGCAAAAATAAGATGGAATTAGGAATGGAAAATGATAAGAGAAATGTCTGCGATGTCTAAATTTAATTGAAATGGAGGAAAGATGGAGGGAAGGAGAGATGGTGGAGGTTATCAGTCGACAAACTATGGGCTAAGAACCAAAGATTGTTTCATGTTCTTGAATGTACGTTAAAACCGTCACTCAAATCCCTTCACACTCCCTTAGCCTCACTGCAACCAGCTCACAATCCCGAGCAGCCCAGAAACAAGAATTATTGTTCCTTAGGGAATACCCTCCTATCCCCAAACTCTCCTTGATTGGAGTTACCTCACCCCACTTATCAAGGTTCAGTGTGTGAACATCTGCCTTCCCTCCATTTTATAATTTTTATTATAAAAGATGCTCTTAGTCTGGAAAGTTCTATATAGGTGCTAAATTAGTTCCTTCTGATACTTGTACAAATTTCTCCCAAGGTGCATATGAATCTACTCTCTGATGAAGCATAAAAAGGGAAAAAAAAAAAGTTCTTAGGACATTTTCCAACTGCTCTCTGGCCTTGAGACCAGAAGTTGCTGGAACTTGTCTCGGGAACCGGTCCCTTTTTTGGCTAACATCTGTGATGGCTCAATAAACCCTTTCATTTCAGAGATGGAGCAGAAGATGTGTATCCTGGTTCTCTCTTCCCCCTCTACCCCGGCTTTTACGACTAACTAACCACGCGCTGCTTCCCGTGCGTCCACAACAGAGACCTTCCAAATGGATGCGAAGCCTGTATTTTAGTTTAAACTTTCTGATTAAAGTTGGGAGCAACAACGTGTGAAATAGGAAGAGAGCAGCCGCGAGAGGGCACGAGCAGAGAAAGCAGGGTGCGGAGGCCTGTTTCCTTCCCTCTGCTCTGTCCCTGCTCGCAGCACTGCTCGGAAAACCCAGGGACCCAAGGACACCCTGGATACAGCGTTTATTTCCTTCTGTGTCCTTACTGTTCAGTAAGACAGAGATGTAACCAGTGGTAACCAATGGGGTTGGGTGTATTGTTTTGGTGCCTTGCTTGTTGTTTGGGTTCTAGAATCCCGATTCGGTGCTACCCGGATCCCTTTCACCCAGTCTCCACCCAAGGGTGGAGTTAAGGCTTCGGGGTAGACAAATTTCGAAATTGCAATAAGAATCGGTTTTGCTTCCCGTGCGAATTAGAAATGAGAGAGAAGAAAAGTGCTAAAAATGAAGAAAGCGTGGAACAAAATTTCAGAATCAATGAGCTGGTCCCGTGTGAATTAGAAATGAGAAACGAACATGCAAAAAACAAGGAAAGTGATTTATAAAAAAAAAAAAAAAAAACTGGAGGTGCCGGGGATTGAACCCGGGGCCTCGTGCATGCTAAGCACGCGCTCTACCACTGAGCTACACCCCCTCACGGAATAAAGAAGGCCTAAACACTTCTATTGCCTGTAACTACCATTTTCGGTTCTGGAAGATCTCTTATTTTAGCAAATCCAATTCTATACCGAATACTTTCGCCGCTACGCTGGAAAAAAGGAAACGGAACGCGATACCGAAAGCCCCCGCTGTGGTCCCGGGATCTTTTTCGGATGCCCCCGGGACGTGCACCTGCCGTGGGGCTGGGGGTAAGGGAGGCAGATGGGGAGAAACCCCGCCTGGGGCACGGGTCTCACAGTGCAGGAAGACGGAAAGCGATAAACGCTGCATGGGAATTTAGGTCCAGGTGACGGGTCAGGCGGGGAACTGCGGGGGTGTTGCGTGGGTCGCGGCTGCGGCAGCCTCCTGCACCCAGCTTCCCGCTGACGAACCCGCGCGGGCTGCGACCCCGCAGCTGTCAGACTCCGTTGGTGACCACCTGGGCGCGCACCGGCGGGAAGCGAGAGGCCGCAGCAGCGTTCGTGGCGCCCCCTCCTGGGAGAAGCGCGCCAAGTTCTAAGCGCTAGGTTCCTACTGCCCTTTGCTACCGTTGGCACGGCATTCAACCCTCTTCTGTTTAAATTTTCTTCTGATTCTCCCACCACTACGGAACCTAGGACTTCATGGATGCCTGAAGCCACCGCCTCCCTGCCCCCGGGCCTCCAGACCAGTGATTTGCTGAGATCTAGCTGGCCTGGGCATTTAGGGTCAGACGGATGTGGGGCGACCACAGGCGACCTTGTGACCCAGAGATGAAAGGGAAATAGACGTCCATTGACTGAGTTTAGAACACACTCCCCCCCAGCTATAGCATCTTGGCACTGAGAAAACAGCAGCAGGTCTCTGGCATCTTCTCCCCCGAAGTGAATCACAAAATCGAGCTGATCTTCCCCTTAAAGTCAGGTCACAAGATGCTCATCCCAAAGCAGGTATCCCCTACACCCGGAGGAATGACATGGGAACGCAAAGGATTGAACAAATAGGCCTTGCTAACTTCTCGATTTGTTACCATTAGATCATAATTTGTGGCCAGTTATGTTTCTGCAGGACTATTTACTCTTAATCAACCTAAGCATAAGAAAATCCACATAATTCCCTGCCACTTTGGGTCTTCATTTCTTGTGTCTGCGACCATAGCACCCTGAACATGCCCCATCTCGTCTTTTCAACAAATTGCTGTAAGACATAACCTTGGATTATCTGACTGGAGTCTCAAGTTGTTTCCTCTCAAGTCACCTATCTCTCTCTCTGTCCCCCCCCCCCCCACACACACACCCTATAATAGTGGACCATTCCTATGCCAGACCTTGTGTTAGCGGCACAAATGCAAAATGAAAGTTAGTTAGTTATGATTATTACTATTACTAGCTAATACATTGCTAAGTTATATTGATCTACTAACATTTCTCTCAGTGACAATTTACTGAAAAAAGTCACCTTTCTTTTTTTCTTCTCAACTCTGTTTCCCTCTGGGAGTTAGTAGTCTGTGACTTCTGAGTACAATTTTCTAAGTTTTCTGAACTCTAAAGTTTAATTTTAATGCAAGAAAAATAAAAATTTAGAGTCAGAAAGCCTAGAAAATTCTGAAAATGTTAAGCATTGCTTTGAGAGTTGGGTTAGAACACAGACCCACATTTTTTGTCATATATCATGTTTCCTTTCTTTTAGAAACAGTTTGCTGAAGCAACAGAAGTAGTCACAGAGCAAGCACATCTGAGAATAGCAGCAGTAATATTGACAACCACCATTTATTGAATAACCAGGAGACTTGCCATTGAGTTGGGTACTGTGCTAAAGATTGCACATGTACAAGTACGAGTACCCTTATTTCATTCTCATATACCCAATGAGTCGATACTATCATTATTTCCATTTTATAAGATAAGAAATGGAGGCTTTGAGAGTTTAAGGAACATCCCCAAGACCCTACAACTAGTAATGTCAATTGTAGTGATTTTTTCTCCAGAGCCAATGCTCTTAATCACCAAAACATATGGCCTCCAAGGAAATCAACTCCAGAGAGGAATAAGCCTGAACATGTAGCCAGAATAATCAATGGTGTGGAAAAGAGAGAATACTATTCATGAAAACGGGTGAAGGACAGTGGAGCAGAGACGGCTTTGGGATCTGGAAAAGCACAATGAGTAAAATGACGTTGAAATGACAGCGATGGGAAAAGCAAACCAAGCTCAATCCCCTGAACCCTCTGAGAGTTTAAGAATTGAGTTTGTGAAATAAACTGACAGCAGGCAATTAACAGGAAAATATATTCAAGTTTATGAGGTCCACAGGGTCAACACAAGAAAGAAAATCGAACAACCCGAAGCCCCACTGAGATCTAGAAGCTTACAGTGCAAGAGAGAGGGGAAAAGGGATGTAAGAAGCTTAAGGGAGAGTGAATGATTTTGGGGATGGATGAATGGGCCCTCTTAAGAATAAGTGACAGCCGGTGATAAAATCTGCCTGGGCCTGTGTCAACCTTCAGTCTCTGGTGATAAAATTTCTTTCCTGGTGAGTTTTCTCGGGAGGGATTCATGAAAGTGTGCATGTCTGAGACTTTGTCTTTAAGCCAGTGAGAGTTCAGAATAAACCTCTCCTGCCTTTGATGATCCTCAGAGCTACAAAACTGAGAGATTTTCAACTAAACTCAAGATCTAAGCACAGAATTTCAAACTTCCAGTCTAATGCTCTGCCAACCAAACATTTTCTGCCTTGCCTAGGGCGATCATTTGGTGGATGGGCTTCCCGAACTGATAGTCACCATGAAGGAAAACCTCCCACGCCCTGGGTAGGGCTCGTTTAAGGAAGAACTATTCAGGCTTCGACTGTTTTTGGAGGTGCACATAATGGCTGGACCCACTTGTCCCAAGCCTCACAGAATAGCGTCTTTACAGTCTCGTAAGTCATTGACCCTATTTCATATTCATTCATTCATTCTTCCATTCATTCTCTCTCTCTCACTGCTTGCTCCATTACAGTTCGTGACGTCTACTTAGATTTTCAAAATTTTAGAAGTTTCCGTGAATCGTCTGCTACAGTAAATTTCAATTTCAAACAAGGAACTTCGGAATCTGTTAGAAAAGCCCTACCCCCATCACGCTGCTTTCTCAGCATCATATGTGAAAACCCTGTTTCACCAGGTGGCCGCGTGGCCTAATGGATAAGGCGTCTGATTCCGGATCAGAAGATTGAGGGTTCGAGTCCCTTCGTGGTCGTTGTTTTCCTTTGCCGGTGTGGTCCGTGGTCGGCTGGAGTACATTTGGAAAACAGAAGATTCGTGGTGCCGCATTTTCCTTGTTGCTCTCTTCACTTGGTCAAGTAGAACTCTTTAATTTAGTAAGTGTGCAGAAGGGATCCGCCTGACGCCGTGGGACAAGTGCCTGACAAATGAACAAGGCAGAGACAGAACGCGTCCTCAGGGTGCTTACCCTCTCCTCTACAAGACACAGAATCAAGTCAGCACTGAGCTAGACTGAAGCTTGCTTAAAGTCATGAAAGAAATAAGCAAGGGACTGAAATTAAAAAATTAAAGAACAGATGGACTTTCCCGTAGGCAGCCTCTTGTCCGAGGTCTAGACGAGCGCTAACACTGAGAATCTGAGTTCTGGTTACTGAACACCTCTTTTTGGGGCAATAGGGAAAGTCACTACATAAAAAAATCAACAAAAAAGAGGTAAAGGTGGGTTCATCTTTGAGGAGCAGGGACTCTGACAAGGGTTGTCTGTCACGAAAGCTCTGAATAGGATTAGAAGTGAGTGTTCTCCAGGGTTTCACTAGCTCCCACGAATCCAACTGCCATCGCTTCTCCAATTCTGGTATCAGAGACAAGCCCGCAGGCAGAAACTGCCAAAAGCTCTTATTCTATGGCAACTTCTATTAGGGTTGCCACAATAGGTTCAGTTTTAGCAAGAAGAGAGCAAATGTGAATATTATACAGAGAAAGAGCAATGAGAAATGGATAAAAGTCCTTATTGGAATTGAGCTCCAGTAGCTAAAAGTAATTCTTGAGAACCTTTGCTTTACTGAAAATATATGGTAGTAGAATAACATGCTTTAAAAGAAACAATGCAATTCCTACACTTAACAACAACAGCCATTAACATTTACTGAATGCATACACTGTGCCTACACTACTCCAATTATGATAGATTTGTTAGTATTTCTATTATGCAGATGTCAAGACTGAGGTCAAAAAAATTACTTCTTGCCCAAAACTACACAACTTTTATGTGGTAAAATCTATTACTGGAACTGAGACAAACAAAATATGTTATTTCTGGAGTTCAGTCTCAGTCTTACGTATTTATTTATTTCAGTTTTATTTACTTGTTTATTTATTTTGAAACTCAAGAGTTACAGAGAGAGTGAGGGAGAGACAGAGTCTTCCATCCACTGGTTCACTCCCCAGATGGCTCTAAAAGCTGGCAATAACTGAGCCAGGCAGAAGCCAGGAGCCAGTAGCTTCATCTGGGTCTCCCATGTGGGTGGCAGAGGCCCAAGTACTTGAACCATCTTCCGCTGTTTTTCCCAGCTGGGAGCTGGGTAGGAAATGGAGGATCCAGACAGGCACCAGTTCCCAGATTGGATGCCAGATCACAGGTACCAGCTTTACCCACTAGGCTATGATCCCTAAAACATATTTTTGTTGTTTATTGTCATGATGCTGGTTTTTGCTTGTTTCTGGTTTTATTTGGTAAAATACATTCAACATAAAATTTGGCACTTCAATCTTTTTTAAAAATATATTTTAATTGATACATAACAACTACATATATTTGTAGGGTACAGTGTGGCATTTTAATACATGCATATAATGTATAATGATCATTTTAACCATTTTTAAATATAAAATTCAATGGCATTAATTATCTTCCCATGGTTGTACAATCTATTTACAAAACTTTCTTGTCATCCCAAACAGAAACTCTGTAACCATTAAGAAGTAATTCCCAATTTCTCTCTCCCACCCTCAGTGTCTGCTCATCTCTAATCTACTTTTTGTATCTATGAAACTGCCTCTTCAAAGTGTCTCACATAAGTAGAATTATACAATATTTGTTTTTTTGTGTCTGGCTGGCCTATTTCACTTAGCAAAATGTTTTTAAGATTCATCCATTTTGCAGCATGTATCAAAATTTCACTCCTTTTACATATTAATACTATTTCATTGAACATATATATCATATTTTGCTTATCCATTCCTCTGTTAATGGTTGAATTACACCTTTAGGCTATTGTGCACAGTGCTACAATGAACACGGTTTTGGTTTAAATATCTGAGTCCTGCTTTCAATTCTTTGAGTGAGGAACCACCAACCTGGATTCCATAATGGCTGCAATATTTTACATTTCTACCAGCAATATATGTACCACATCCTTATCAACACTTTTTATTTTCCATTTTCCTGTTTATAGCCTTTTAGTGGTGTTAAATAGCATCTCCTTTTGGTTTTGCATTTCCCTGATGAATAATGAAGTTTAGTATCTTTTCAAGTGCTTATTGGTCATTTAAAACTTTCTTTGGAGACAAGTCTATTTGAGTCCTGTGTCCATTTTTTAATTGGTTGTCTTTTCATTTTTAGGTAGTATGAAGATTTTTTTTTAAATCCTTATCAGATAGGTGCCTTGTAAATATTGTCTTCAATTCTATAGGTTATCTTTTCACTTTTTGAATGTTCTTTGATGCATAAAAATTTTTAATTTTGATGAAGTCCATTATATCTACTTTTTTCTTTTGTTGCCTATATTTTTGTTGTCAGGTCTAAGAATCTATTGCCAAATCTAAGGCCATGATTTGCCCCTCTTTCTTTCAAGGGTTTTCTTATAATGGTTATAGCTTTAAAAAAAGAAGAAGAAGAAGAAGTGAAAAGAAAAGCAGCAGCTTTCTAAAGGCAAAGGGTAGTACACACTCAGATATGAATGCAGGCAATGTCACAAGGGAGAGTTGCCTCACTCAGGCTGGGGTCATCCTTTCCATAGGATAAGGGGTGGTGCTTGGGGCAGGGCCTGACTGAAGATTCAAAGGAGGCTGGGTTTGGAGTGGGGCTGCAGTACATGTGGTGGTCTCCAGGAAGGTATCACAGCACATGGTACATTATAGTTGTAGCTTCTATATTTAGGCCATTCATCTGTTTTAAATTAAATATGTATATGATTTAACTAGGGCCCCAAGTTCATTTTTTTTTAAAAGATTTTATTTATTTATTCGAAAGGTAGAGTTACTGACAGAGAGAGGGAGAGACAGACAGAAAGGTCTTCCATCCACTTCCATCTCCAAATGGCCACAACTGCTGGAGCTGTGCAGATCCGAAGCCAGAAGACAGGAGCTTCTTCCAGGTCTTCCAAGGATGCAGGGGCCCAAGCACTTGGGCCATCTTCCACTGCTTTCCCAGGCCATAGCAGAGAGCTGGACAGGAAGAAGAGCAGCTGGGACATGAACTGGCACCCACTATGCCACAGCACCTGCAGGCCCCCAAGTTCATTCTTTAGTTATGTGCAGACCATGTACCATCTGTTAAAAGACAATGCTTTCATCACTCACTGGATACAGCACTCTTATCAAAAATCAGTTGGTTAAAGAGCCCGAAATAGTCAAAATAATCTCGAAAAAGAACAAAGTTAGAAATCTCACATTTCCTGATATGAAAACATATTACAAAATAGCAATAAAACCATTGTGAAGCTGGCAAAAAGATAGATACACAGATTAATGCAAAGGTCAAAGAGCCCAGAAATAAACCCTCATGTATATGGTCAAATGGTCTTTATCAAGAGTCCCAAGGCCACTCAATAGGACAAAATAAAATCTCTTCAAACAAAAGGTATCAGAAAAACTGGATATTCACATAGATAAGAATGAAATTGATGCTTAACACATACAAAAATGACTCAAAATGGATCAAGGTACCTCAATGTAAGACCCCAAAGAATAAACCTCCTGGAAGAAAACACAGAGAAATCTTTGTGATATTTTACTTAACATTTCTTGCATATGACATCAAAAATATGGACAACAAAAATAAAAATTAGACAAATAGTATTGCATCAAACTTTGTGTAGATTAAGGTATGAAATCAACATAATGAATAGTCAACAGATAGAATGAGAGGAAATATTATCAAATCACACATAATAAGAACAGATATGAGAAGCTGTCACTTCTTCCCCTCAGGGTCTGTATGGATGGGAAGCTGCAGTCAGGAGCCAGAGCAGAGACACTAACCCTAGCACTCCAATATGGGACTTAGTTACTAGGCTAAATGCCTGGTTTTTCATCAAATTATTTGGTTTGCTCTTGAGTTCCTCATATATTCTGGGAATGAATCTCTCCACAGATGAATACTTTGCAAGTATTTTCTCCCATTCTGTAGATGGTATCTTCACTCCGTTGATTGTCTCCTTTACTGTACAGATTTTTAGGTTGATGCACTTCCATTTGTTTTTGTTGCCTGTGGTTTTGAGGTCATGTCCAGTACATTTTTACAAAGAGAAATGTCCTGAAACATTTCTCTTATAATTTCTTCTAATAATTTCAAAACTTCAGATCTTCCATGTTAAGTCTTTGACTCATTCTGAGTTGATGTTTACATGGTAAGAGACAGGTACCTAATTTCCTTCTGTACATGAGCACTCAGTTTTCCCAACACCATTTACTGTAGAGCTTTTCCTTTCTCCAATGTATATACTTGCTGCCTTTGTTGAAAACCAGCTAGCTATAAAAATGTGAATTTATTCCTTGGTTCTCTATTCTGCTCCATTGGTCTATGTGTCTGTTTCAATGTCTGCCATGTGCTGTGTAGTGTGTTTTGAAATCAGGTATTGTGATTCCACCAAGCTTTGTTCTTTTTCTTCATGATTATTTTGACTATTCAAGGTCCTTTGTGGCTTCATGTGAATTTTGTGGGTTTTTTTCTAGTTACTTGAAGAATGTCATTGTTATTTTGATAGGAATTGCACTGATCATTAGATTGCTTCGGGTAGTATGAACACTTTAACATTTTTAACAGTGTATGGGGGCCAGCGTTGTGGCATAGTGGGTTAAGCTGTCTGACACCAGCATCCCATATGGGTGCCAGTTCAAGTCTCCTGGCTCCTGGCCTGCCTTCTGCCTGGCCCACTCTAGCTGTTGTGGCCATTTAGGGGCTGAACCAGCAGATGGAAGACCTCTCTCTCCCTCTCTCTGTCACTCTGGCCTGGAAGAGGAGCAACCGGGACAGAATCCGGCGCCCCGACTGGGACTAGAACCCGATGTGCCGGTGCCGCAGGCGGAGGATTAGCCGCAGTACCGGCCCTCATGTGGGTTTTTGTTTGTTTGTTTTTTGACAGGCAGAGTGGACAGTGAGAGAGAGAGAGAGAGACAGAGAGAAAGGTCTTCCTTTACCGTTGGTTCACCCTCCAATGGCCGCTGCGGCTGGCGCACCGCGCTGATCCGAAGGCAGGAGCCAGGTGCTTCTTCCCAGTCTCCTCTAAGTGGACCCATGTGGATGGGCACCAGTAGCAGTATGGGGCATCTGTCAATGTCAGGGCTGCTTGGAAGCCAGACCATATCACTGCAACCATACTGGGTACCTGCCAATGTCTGAGGACTGCATGGGTAACTTCATGGTGCCTGCTGGGGCTGACCTGATCAGTGCTGTCTTCCCAGCTGCTTCCTGAGACGGTGAGTGAGGAGGACCGAGCTGCTGCTTTTCAGGGCCTCAGTGGGCCTACTCAACTGATTCTTCAGGACACAGGAAGGTGAGCAGGGTTACCCAGTAGCTTTCTGGTTGCCGTAGCAGGTAAAGCCAATCAGAAAAGGAAGCTCAGCCATTTCTGTGGGCTGATCTGCTCAGGGCTGACTGCCTGGTGCTTTTTTGGGACCATGGATATGTGGGTAGATCAAGTGGGTGTTTCTAGGGCAGCAGGAGTGTAGATAGGGATGCTTGCTTACTCTCTGTGGCCAATAGTATGTAGATTGTGCCACCTAACTGCTTCAGGGACAGTGAGCAGGTTGGATCTGCCCAAATGTTTTCTGGGTGCGTTTGCAGACTAAGACACGTAGGGTGGGCTTTCCAGGGGCTACAATAGGGTGGGAAGAGCCTCCTGGATTCCAAGTAGGCAGGAACTTAAAATAACTCTTTGCAGGAAGAGCTTATGTAGAGGAGGGCACAGTGAGGACTCGGCTCTTTCTTGAAGGCCACAAGGTTCTGTAACAGTCTACTGCCTCAGGTGTCTGTGTCACGAGTAGGACTGTGCAGGGCCTCATCAAGCAAAGTCCCTCTTGGTTCAGCCTTGATCTTGAGACAGAATGGCCCATGAGGTGTACTTCATTCCCTTCTTTATAATATCATTGTGCATCTCTGTATACCGCAATGTCTATCTCAGTACTCACTGTACTGCCCCACTCAGCGGAAAGTGGAGTCTTTCTCTGAGCTATGCCATCCAAAGTTGGGAAATGGGGGGCAGAGGCAGTCCCTTGGTCATCTGGCTAAGGTTTTCCAGAGGTTCAGCTGGCAGGTACTGGCCTGGTGTTAGGGACTCTGGGGCTCTGCCCAGCACTGGGTTTCACTATAGCAGGCCTGGGACTGGGTTCAAGTTTAACAGTTGCACTTAATTACTTATTCCTTTCCCAAGTGCAAGGTGTCTCTCCCCCGACTTCCTGGAGTGGGGGCATAGATGATGTGGGCAGCTCTTTCCTCCTTTTCTTCAAGGCATCTTTTTTGTTGGCATGCTTTCCTACTGGTACACAGTCTCTTACTCAGATTCCTCTGCTCTGTAAACTGGTATGTGAATGACTTCAAATTGGTGTCTCTGTCAGGAGATGATCAGTGAAATATCAGACATCATTTTGCTCCATCTCCCATCATTTCATTTTAATTAAAAACTGAATCTCTTTTGAGAAGGTCAATTCCTATTTCTCATTTCAGAGTTTCCTTTTAAAAGAAGAGCATACAAGGGCCATCATTTGGTGCAGTGTGTTAAGCACAACACGAGCATCCCATTCAAATCCTGGTTGCTCCACTTCTGATCCACTTCCATGCTAATGCACCCTGGGAAGCAGCAAAAGATGGCCCAAGTACTTGGGTTCCTACCACACACGTGGGACACCTAGGTGGAGTACCAGGCTCCTGACTGCAGCCTGACCCAGCCCAGGCCATGGAGGCCATTTGGGGAGTGAACCAGCAGATGGAAGATCTCTCTCTCTCCCTCTCTCTGTCACTCTGTCTGTCAAATAAATAAAATAAATCTTATCAATAAACAATATATGGATAGCATAAAGGGTGGCTATTGAGCACAGTAGTTAAGATTTTGCTTGAACACAGTATTAGAGCACCCAGGTGTGAATCATGGCTCTGCTTCCAATTCCAGCTTTCTTCTATGTATACCCAGGGAGGCAGTAGGTGATGGCTCAAGTAGTTAGGTCTTTCCTGCCCACATGAGACATCTGGGTTGAATTCCTGACAGCTGCTTTCAGGCTGTTCTGGCCCAAGCTATTGTGAACACTTGGGTACTTGTTATGGGCACATGATATGAAAGACCTGTCTCTCCCTCTCCCTCTCCCTCACCTCTCTCCACCTTTCAAATTAATTTTTAACTGCCAATAAAAGGGGGCCAGTGTTGTGGCACAGTGGGTTAAGCTGCTGGCATCCCATATGAGCACCAGGAGGATGGCCCAAATACTTGGGCCACTGCCTCCACATGGGAGACCTGGATAATGTTCAAGGCCACTGCAGCCTTTTGGGGAGTAGACTGTGGACAGAAAATCTCTCTCTACCTCTGTCTCTGGAATTTTGCCCTTCAAATAAATAAATAAATCTTTAAAAAATATAAACTGCCAATAAAAGAAAATTAAAGAAGAGCACAGGGCTGGCATTGTGGTGTAGTGGGTTAAAGCCACCATCTGCAGTGCCTGCATTCCATATGGGCGCCAGTTTGAGTCCTGGCTATTCCACTTCCAATCCAGCTCCCTGCTATGGCCTGGAAAAGCAGCAGAAGATGGTCCAAGTGTTAAGGCCCCTGCACCCTCATGCAGAAAAAGCCCCTGGCTCCTGGCTTTGGATGGGCCCAACTCCAGCAGTTGTGGCCATCTGGAGAGTGAACCAGCAGATGGAAGACCTCTCTCTCTGTCTATGCCTTTGCCTCTCTGTAACTCTTTCAAATAAATAAAAAAATTTTCAAAAAAAGAGCATACATTAGTTCATTTCCAAAGTAAGTAAAGAAAGGCCATTTCATGAATAAGCTCAGAACAATATACTGAGTGTATTTCACAGACTAATGAAATTTGAGAAATTTAACACTGTATCATACTATTATATAGAATAGAATAATTTCATCAACAAGTACATTGCATCTAAAAATTGATTTACTTTTTATATATTTAAAAGCTTAACTTAAAAATATCCCCATTTGGAGCCGGCGCCATGCCTTAACAGGCTAATCCTCCGCCTTGCGGCACCAGCACACCAGGTTCTAGTCCTGGTCGGGGCGCCAGATTCTATCCCGGTTGCCCCTCTTCCAGGCCAGCTCTCTGCTATGGCCTGGGAAGGCAGTGGAGGATGGCCCAAGTCCTTGGGCCCTGCACCCCATGGGAGACCAGGAGAAGCACCTGGCTCCTGGCTTCGGATCAGCACGATGTGCCGGCCGCAGCGGCCATTGGAGGGTGAACCAACGGCAAAAAGGAAGACCTTTCTCTCTGTCTCTCTCTCACTATCCACTCTGCCTGTCAAAAAATAAATAAATAAATAAATAAATAAATAAAATCCCCATTTGGTCAAGCCAATAATTCTTCCAGCCCAGTATGTACAATTCTAAAACTGGAAGGAAGCAGTGTCCTCCTAGACATCGTCTCATGAAATGTATATGTGTGTTCAGAAGATCAGAGATTTCTGCTTTCGTCATCCTGATGACATCCTGATTACATGACTGAGAACAAACTCCAAGTCTGAAAAGCTCACAAAAAGCCTGTGCAAGCCAGCTCAGCCGCACCTAATGGCCCCTGCCCTTTATGGCGGGCAGCCTGCCTAATTCTCTGGTGGTGGCGAGGAACAGTCACCGTATGGCAGGAGACTGGGCCTTCCGGAAGTGGACAGCATTCTGGAGGAGAGATTGTCCAAGCAAGGAAAGCTCCTTATCCTGCGATGGCTTAAAGAGGCAGACCAGGGAATGAAGAATTACGTATTCCTTCATCACCATCAGTATGGAAATTTTAGCGTAATTCATCTGTAAAATGAGGAAAATAATAGCTATAAGATTGTGGATTTTGTTTGTAGAGATTCATTTGTTTATTTGAAAGAGCTACAGAGAGAGATCTTTAATCTGCTGCTTTACTCCCTAGATGGCTGCACCAGTCAGGGCTGGGCCAGGCTGAAGCCAGGAACCAGGAGCTTCCTTTGAGTCTCCCACCTGGGTGCAGGGACCCCAGCACTTGGACCATTTTCTGCTGCTTTTCCAAGGCAATTAGCAGGGAGTTGGGTCTCCAACCAGCACCCATATGGGGTGCTGGCATTGCAGGTGTTGGCTTAACCCTCTATGCCACAGCACTGGTCTTGAGAGTATAACCTTTATTATTTATTTGAAAGGCAGAGTGACAGATATTCCATCTGCTGGCTCACTCCCCAAATGGCCACAATTAACGGGGATGGACCAGTCTAAAGCCAGGATCCTGGAACTCCTTCCGTGTCTCCCACATAGGTGAAAGGGGCCCAGGTATTTGGGTCTTCTTCCACTGATTTCCCAAGTACATTAGCAAGGAGCTGACCTGGAAGCAGAGCAGCCAGAACTGGAACCAGTGCTCTTCTCTGGGATGCCAACCTCGCAGGAAGCAGCCTAATGTACTGTAGCATAATGCAAGCCCTGAGAGTATGACCTTAATTGGCTTCAGGATGGAAACCAATTAAGGTCATAGAAAACTTAAGAAAACTGGCATGAAAAAAGAAATTTTGAAATGAAACTATTTTAGTTAGTAGTTATGTTTATGGTTTTTGGTCACATTCTAAAGAAAATTTAACTTTTATTACTAGTCAAAAATGAACAGCACTTATGAATTAAATAAACATATTACTTTGAGATGTTGAGAAAAAAATGACTAATTATAACCCAAGCCTAAAGCCCTGGTAGGGGATAGTTTGATAATTTTTAAACCAGCCTATGATGCTGCTACTACCCATTCCTTCAATTATTCTATATAACTTTCTAAAGTTAGTATAATCTGGAATTAAAAATATATATATTTATTTAATTATTTATTTGAAGGGTAGGGTTACAGAGAGTCAGAAGCAGAGAGAGAAGTCGTCCATCTGCTGGATCACTCCCCAAATGGCCGCAACAACTGGAGCTGTGCTGATCCGAAGCCAGGAACCAGGAGCTTCTTCGGGTCTCCTATGTGGAGGCAGGGGCCCAAGGACTTGGGCCATCTCTACTGCTTTCCCAGGCCATAGCAGAGAGCTGGAGCCAATATTGGAAACCTTTATCTTAAAGACTATAAGTCATATACTTTGGTAAAACCAAAGAAAGTAATTATTTCTCAATTGGACTATGACAATACTCAATACTACTCATTAAAATAATCTTTAGTGCAGAAATAGCTCTTTGTCCTCTGCTATAAGATTTAATCATCGTTCTGATTTTTAAATAAGATCTACCCAATGGAAAAAAAAAAAAAACAAACTAGGTAAACTGGGGCAAGTGCAGCTGTGATGCCACTTAGAATGGAGTGCATGGGTTCAAGTGGGGGCTAGACTTCCAAATCCAGTATCCTGTTAATGTACACCCTGGAAGGCAGCAGATGATGGCTTAAATAATTGGGTCCCAACCGCCACATGGGAGACTCAGAAAATGCCTGGCTCCTGGCTTCCACCTGAACAGCATCAGCTGCTGTGGGCGTTTGTCGGGTGAACCATTGGATTAAGGTTCTGTGTTCCTCTCTATCTTTCACATAAAATTAACATAAAACATTTTTAAAAAGCAAGTTACCAGGGCCAGCGCTGTGGCATTACTAGTGAAAGGTTTTGGTCTTAGAAAAAAAATGAAAATCTAACAGGCAAAAATCTAAATTCTAAAAGAAGTTTTGTCACAACTGACAGAAAAACTGTACACTGACCAAATAAGAGATTTCATTTAACCACTAAATTTTTATCAGCTTTATTGAAATATAATTCACATATCATAAATTTCACCCACTTAAAACATATAATTCATGATTTTTAGTATATTCACAGGTGTAAAACCAGCTATCAATTTTAGAAAATTATCATCACCCAAGAAAAATGTGCTTCGTAGTTAATTCTCTTTTTCCCATTTTCCTCCAAAGTCCAGGCAATGAGCAATCTTTTTATGCTTTTTTTTTTTCAAAGATTTCATCTCTTTATTTGAAAGGCAGAGATACAGAGAGATATTTCATCTTCTTGTTCACTTCATAAATGGCCATTTTTCATTCAGAGAAGAATCAGAGAAGAAAAATTGGAAGCATTGTTCCTAGTGGTGTTATTCCTAATTGCCAGAAAGTATGAACAATTCAGAAATTCAGATATCCATATATTGAGAAATGAATAAATAAAATATTAGCTATAAGAAGAATGAAGTACTATTTCACGGTACAATATGGATGGACATGAGAACAATGATAAATGAAGAAACCCCATCTTAAAAGACCACATGTTATATATGATTTTAGATTAATCAAAAAGAATGAAAAGTGGGTCATTAAGACAGTTTCATCCAATTCTCTGCTGCCTTGAGCCTGTGTCCAGCTTTAACGTCCAATGCTCTCATAAATAACCACTACAGTCTCTTAAAAAAAGATTCAGAAATAGCTGATGGAGAGTGGCCGTTCTTCCAGAAATTGTCCTTCATGAAAAATAGTTGAAGGAGAGGAAAAATAAACTGAATTTTTTTCTATCACGTATTATTCACATGCCTAAAATATATAGCATTAACGATATTCATGAAATAAGCCAACATTTTTTTGAAGATTTATTTTTTCATGTGAAAGGCAGAGTTACAGAGGGAGGAAAAGATAGAGACTTCCCATCCACTGGTTCACTCCCCAAAATGGCTGCAATGGCTGGGTCTGGACCAGGCCAAAGCCAGGAGCCAAGAGCTTCATCCAGGTCCCCACAAGGGTTCAAGGGCCCAAGGACTTGGACTATCTTCCACTTCTCTCCCAGGCACATGAGCAGGGAGTTGGACCGGAAGCAGAGCAGCAGAGACTGACACCCAAAAGATGGGTTGAGGGAAGGGATGGTGATGCAGGTGGCGGCTTAACGTATACACCACAATACCCGTCCCAGCAAATTTTCATATAGAAAACACCTAAATTTAGTAAACCTATCAGTAAAATAGGTCTTAAAAAATATCTCCCAATCTACTTTATGAGATTGTTCTACAAAGTAATCCATACCCTCATGTCCTCACCCCTGTAACATTGCACATTCATGTTCCCTATTTTTCCTTAGCATTCATCTTTAATAGATGGTATCATCTTATTATTTTGTTTACTTCCTCAAGAATATAATCTGCATGAGTATAGATTTTTTTGCCTGTTTTTGTCATTAACTATATAGCAAATACCATGTGTTTGCTGAATAAACAATATTTGCTAAATGAACATGTATTTGTACAAGGGTACTTCAAAAAGTTCATAGAAAAATTAAGGGTTTATTTTGATGCAAAAAAAAAAAATCCATTCGGGATCCCTGTCACTCATATGGAAACCCAGATTAAGTTCTAGGCTCCTGGCTTCAAGGCCAATCCAACCCCTATTTTAAGGGCATTTGGAGAGTAAACCAGCAGATGGAAGACTGATCTCTGTCTCTCTGCCTTTCAAATAAATAAAATAAAATCAGTGTAAAATTTTACAAAAAGAGTGCCTAAAGTGGGCATCCTGGAACGGTGAGCCAAGCCACCGCTTGCAACTCCCACCTCCCATATCAGAGGGGCCTTTAAAAATTTAATGGAAAATACATGTTATGAAAAAAAATGGAAAGGTAGGTTGGATGAATAATTTGAAATACCTTGAATGTTTAGTAGCACAAGGTGATTAAACGCAATAGTATTTACCCTGAAGAATGATTTTTTTTCCCCTTTGTAAGGAAAAAGAATGGCTGTCCCTTTGTTAGGTGAGTGTTCCCCATGGAAAGAGCACAGGATATAAGTGAAAAGCATGTCAGAGCACCTTGGGAGTAGTGCGACTGCATTTCTATAGTAAATAAACCAAACGTTTACAAAGAGGTGTGTGTTAATACAGAGGAACAAAGCACAGAAAAAGTACAACAAATTGTTGCGGGTGATTCCCTCTGGAAGAGGAAGTTACAGCTTTCATGTTTTATTTAGGACTTAAAGGTACTCGGTTTTAACTGAGGACACAAAACCATAATGAACGAGAGTATGAATGTGCATAATTTACAACGGCATGTTTGAAAATTAGGACGATGACTTAGAAAATGCAGAGGATGTGAAGGGTCTGTGCAAGGTTTGTGTAGAAATCGCCCTGTGGACTCAATTCTAAGCGTGGGCTCGAGTCCGACTAAGCTATCCGCGAACCCCTCGCTTCTTCCGCACCCCACGGCAGGGAACCAAGGGGTCCCACATTTCGCGATTTACGATAGTTTGGAGATGCTAACAAGCTAACCCAGTTAGTCTCTGCTCTTTGCCCCGAATGTCCCGGCTTCTTACTATCCCGATGCTTCCGCGTGAGTTTTTTCCCTGCCGACGGTTTTTATTTTTATGAAAACAGTTTAAAATATATGGGTGGTTCTGTAAACCGCTCAAATTACATTTTTCCTCAAAGTAAGCGGGAGAAAAATGGATGTGTCAGAAGTGGGATTCGAACCCACGCCTCCATTCGGAGACCAGAATCCCCAGCGCGGGGAAGCGGAGCTTGAGTCTGGCGCCTTAGACCACTCGGCCATCCTGACACCCTGCCGGAGAGCGGAAATTTTCCGCTAAAACAGAGCTCTGCGGGCGAGGTTTCTGTGACGTGGCCACCGCGATGATGTCACGGTTGCTTGGTAACGGCGAGAGACGACAGCCACCTGTGGATCGAAAAGGGAAATTTGACAGAAGTAGAAAGAGCCGTTCATACATAAAAGTGAACCCAAATCTCTGGGATCTTCAGCTGCAGAGGGGCCCGCCCAGATCTCGGGACGGAAGGAGAGGAGGCCTGCAGGCCCGAGGTCACACGCTTGAATGGGGCCCTGACAGGAAGTGGTGCTCCGACCAGACCGACCGCCCTGGACTGCCGGACTCGGCGCTGACGCGACCTCGGCCTGCCAGAGGCCGCCGCGACTGTGCCTGGTAGGCACGGGGAGGGCTCGGCACACACCGTGCTTGAACTCGACTTGCGTCCACGGCTGTATTTTCGGCTGTGAATTTCAGAGACTAGAAATACGGATTTGGCTCAGGTTAGGTTTTTTGTCTATATAACTTGAGTTGTAGCAGACTCTTAGATTTCCATAAACTCCCGTGTTTTTTTCTTTTTTTTTTCTTTTTTCTTTTTTTTGCCAAGGAGAAAAGGGTGGTGAACATTAGTTTCCAAGTCGATCTCCCTTCAGATATGAGATTTACCATATTTCTTTTAAGCTATAATCCTTTTGGAAAGAAGGAACTGGTTCCTTACATAGCCACAAGTACCTCTTCATTATTTGTAATTTTTTCCTAGTTGCAAAGTCCACATGAATTGTATACAATAAAAAATAAAAATTATCCATAATCATGGTCAGAAGTAACTACTTTTAACATTTTTACAAATTCAGCTAGTCTTCTCCATGGCATGCATTTTTCTTTTCCAAAAATGGTGATGTGTAGTACATACCTTATGATTTTGCTTTTAAAGTACTATATATATACATATTTTCCAAGTAAATATTCTTTTGTATATCCTTTAAAATTCTATATACTATATTTATTTGACAGAAATATCTTTCATCTGCTGGTTCACTCCCCAAATGTCCACAATGGCCAGGCTGAAGCCAGGAGCCAGGAAATCAATCTGGGCTCATAGGTAGCACAGATTAACTACGTGAGCTAGCACCTGCTGCCTTCCAGGGTGCACAATAGCAGGAAGCTGGAATATGAACCAGGCTTGGGCATCCCAAGCGGTGTCTTGAACTGCTGTGCCAAACACCCACCCTTTGGATAAGTTTTAGTGACTGCAGAGATCCCATTATCAAACCAGCTTTGCTAAACATTAGATTTCTACTTCTTCATTTTCATGAGCAATGCTGTAAAGAACAGCCTACTGTAGATACTTCCAAACACAATTTCCTTACATTACTAGAAGTGGAATCACTACATTGACGTTCATCTAGTTTTAAAGGCTTTTGATACACGCAGTCTTGTCTGTCTCCCTCTCCCCGTCCTCATCATGTGAATCAATTTACATACGCCAAACCTGACCAACACAGGATACTAGGGTTAAATGACAACACTGAAAATAACAAAACACTTTAATAGGCAAAATAATGGTTAAGAATTTTTAACTGTTAGTGAGGTTCAACATTCATATTTAAAGAATTTCTGTACTTTTTCCTTGGTAAATGGCCAAGTTTTTATTGAGGTATTCATCTTTCCTTAACAATCTGTAAGACCCATTATTTAGAATAAACCCTTGTTATATAGTTTCTTTTTTAAAGATGTATTTATTATTTGAAAGGCAGAATTACAGAGAGGCAGAGGCACAGAGAGAGAGAGAGAGAGAGAGAGAGAGAGGTCTTCCATCTGCTGGTTCACTCCTCAGATGGCCGCAAGGGTGGGAGCTGCACCAATCCGAAGCCAGGAGCCAGGAGCTTCTTCCAGGTCTCCCGTGTGAGTGCAGGGGCCCAGGCACTTGGGCCATCTTCCACCGCTTTCCCAGGCCATAGCAGAGAGCCGGATCAGAAGTGGAGCAGCTGAGACTTGAACCGACACCCATATGGGATGCCAGCACTACAGGCAGCGACTTTACCTGCTCCGTCACAGCGCCAGCCTATATATAGTTTCTATTTACTCAAAAACCAAAGCAAATTCCTATCCATTACCAACAAGATTTCCAGGAAGTCTCTTAATTATTTGATATATTTCCATCTCATGGAAACTATGGGCTATAAAATTAACAAGGTTGTCATGCTAATGTTTAAAACCGGTCTATGGCCCACACTTGATAGATCATGCTATATATTAATTGACTTTTATTCCTGGTCATTTCTTCTCTCATCCTTATTCTTTCTTTATGGCATGTTTTTAAATGCTGGTACCTTGACAATATATTTTAAATGGCTTTAAATTATTTTAGGAATAAGGTGAGATATAATATATAAATATTTCATTATTTATTAACAGAAAACATCTGCTAAAGAGATTTTGGAGGCATTGATAATTTTTAAATGTCATTTATTTTCTTGAAAGGCAGAAATATAGAGCTCTCTCCTGTGCTGGTTCACAGCCCCCAGGGCTGGGTCAGGCTGAAGTCAGCAGCCCAGAGCTGAATCAGGGGCTCTCAGGAACGTGACAAAGCCCATCCCCTGCTGCCTCCCAGGGTGCCCATTAGCAGGCTGATGGAATCTGGAGTAGCCAGGCAACAAGGGCATCTCAAGGGGCATCTTTCTTAACTGTTAACTGCATGCCTGGTCCCTAACCAATTACTTGGAGTAAGGAGGGGCCTGAAATGAAGACAGGAATGACAAAACTAAACAAGTAAGGACTTAATTCCCAAACTCAAATCAATCTTTGACTCTTGTGAGGCTCATAAAATTATGATTTTTCAGATACCATGTTCAGGATTTAGAATAACAGGGATGGGAGTGGAAACTGAGATGGGCTTGACCATAAATCAATAGTTGTTGAAACTGGGAGATGGGTGTGAATGTTTCAATGTTTTCCCTGTACTTGGGAATCACCATGGTTTCATCAAAAACATCTATGCTAACATTTTAACAATTTTTTTTCAGTTTTTTGAAAAAATATAGATTGAAAATGAGATCTTTCTACATTAAAATTATCTTCTCACTTTTTTTTTTTTATAGATTTATTTGTGTATTGGAAAGGCAGAGTTACAGATAGAGAGAGGAGAGAGATTTTCCAACCATTGGTTCACTGCCCAAATGGTCACAACAGCTGAGGCTGGGCTGAACTGAAGCCAGGAGCTAGGAGCTTCTTCCAGGTCTTCCAGATAGGTACAGAGGACCAATCGCTAGGGCTATCCTCTGCTGCTTTTCCAGGTGCACTAGTGGGAAGCTGGATTGGAAGTGGAGCACTTGGAACACGCATCACAGACGGCAGTTTAACCCACTATGCCAGAACGCTGGCTACTTCACTCCTTTCTATTACATTCCTTTTGAGTGTCCCAAACCCCAAACTAGGTTTGGCAGTTACAATCATACACATTCAAATAAATTCTGTATGTGCAATGATGTATCTAGTAAAGAGACAAAAGTGTACCTGAAAGGTTACCTTCAAATGCAAAATTAAGCCAACAAATAAGCCAGATGTGAGAAATGTACTTACTCTCCAGCACAGAAGAAAATGTAACTGAGGCACTGTCTGTTGTCTGCATGTTTTGAATATAAGCCAGTTCATTTACATCCCTGCAAAGCCAAGCCCCTTTCAATAACCCCATCAACACTGCTTTGGTTGGGCTTCTCATTATTCTTCGCAGACACCTTACACTGGAGAAATTTCCGGGTTAAATAGGCGTAGGATTTAGTAATTTAACTACTTTAAGGCAATACTTATTGCAAGACTGAACACCAGCCCCCCAGCCTCAAGAAAAGGATCCGTGGGGCAGAAATGCAGACTGGTATTTGAGCTTCCCGTCAGATTACTGCGGGACATGCTGAGGTTTCCTACAGCACAGCTTCACTTATCCCCACAGAGTCTTTTTGTGCACTTGTCTTTTTCACGTTATTTCCTCCCCTCTTCACTGACCTTAATTTTTCTAAGGGCAGAAGCCATGTTCTCTTGTATTCTCCCAAGGAGTCAAGTTCCGCAGGCGAACCCAACAGTAGCTAATTGTGTATTTCAAAGAATCATTGTCCTCCGTTTGTGAAAAAGGCAATTCACCCACCATCAGTCCACTAGGAACCTTTTCAGGTGTTTTCTTTTTCCCCTGGTAGGAGATTTGTGATTTTCCCACGCTTATATTCTTTGGTGTGGACCTCAGATAAGGAATTAATAAATGGTTCTCAGTTACCACCTGATTTATTTTGCCTTTAGGTGACAGACAATTCCCATGTACATTTTCTCCTCTTCTCACTCACTCGGTTTTTCTTGTTGTTTTAAGATCTAATTGTTTGAAGGGCAGGAACCAGGCTGAAGGCAGAAGCCTGGAATTCCATCTGGGTCTCCCAGGTGGGTGGCAGAGGACCAAATGCTTGGGCCACTATCTGCTCCTTTCCCAGGCACATTAGCAGGGAGCTGGATGGGAAGCAGAAAAGCTCACACTCAAGCCAGCACTTCCATGTGGGATGTTTCCATAAAAAACGGCAGCTTAGCCCAACATGCCACAACGTTGGCCCATTGCTGCTTTCAATAAAAGTGAATTAAGAAGCCACTCCTAACGCACTAGATCTACTGGGAACAAGGTGGACTCATTGTGAGATCCTCTGAGTTAGTCTGGAGACAGCCCCATCAGCAGGGCAGCAAGAGTAGGAATCTAAACCAAGGGCATGTTTCCTTGTGAGCCTTGACTCTCCCTCCCTGCCCCAAAGTGGGCTAAATTCATGGAGAGTGGATTGTGATTTTGAGTGAGACTGTTTACCCCAGTTTCCATAAGTGCAGAGCAGTTACAATGCAGGTATTTGAGGTTAAAGTACTGGCACTTCTCTGCTCTGCCCCTCCCGTGCAGAAAAGCACCGTCCATGTAGCTATTGTAGGGCAGCGTTTAATGTATGTGGTCATGTTCCACCTCACTTTAAATGCTAGCTTTGCACTTCCTAGCTGTGTACTTGGATAAGTCATTTACTTATGACTTATAATGTCTGCTTCAGTTTACTTATCTGCAAAAGAGTGCAATGGCACACACTTCATAAGCTGTTAGGAACATTAAATAAGTTACCACGCATAAAGGTCTTCATGCTACATGCCAAGCACCACTCTGTGCCTGTTGTACTTTACATACACATATGTATCTTGCAAAATGTATTCATATCTCAGTGTATTCAGTAAAAGCTACTCTGGCCTCCTGGAAGCCCGTTTCTGTAGCCCCTGCTTATTTTTTCTTCCCATAAACTGATAAATAAATAAGGACACAAACAGGACATGCTATCAGCAACTTGTGGTCTTCAGCCATGGAACCTCAATGCGTGGTACACAATGAAATCCACAGCAGACAGAATCTAAGCTCATGTCCTCAAGTGGAAAAGCTTCAATCCCTAGGAATAGGGCTCTTCCCTCAGCCTGGCACTTCCTCCCTTAGGGCATCGTGAGACTATTCAAGTGCCTGGGTTGGTGGGTTCTGGAACAAAGTTTGGGCCCTTTGATCTACACCAAGCACTGCTGCATTAATTCATTGTTAATTACAAAAAGGACTTAATACTTTCCTAGTGAAACTACAGGATGTCCAACATTACTTTCTCAGTACTAGTAGAATGCAGTGACATAGTTCTAAGAAAGTAATTTTAGCATCCAACGGGAAGCAAAATATTTATCAGAACAGAATTCTGGGCTCATATGGGAAAGCACTACCACCACCACCATCGCTCCCCACCCACACTCTAACATCTGTGAACCCACTTACTAAGAGCCAGAAAATGACAACAATGTAAACATTCATATTTACTTTATTTTTAAACAGAGAGGCATGTACCCAAAGAAAAGAAACCATCATGGGGGCTCATTCAAAGTGATCTGCCTTCTCACTCTAGAATGTTGCATGATTCCATGGCCATGGGGATGGAGCTGCCTCTTGATGGTACGCTCATCTGAAAGGTCAATCCCCCTATCACCCAACGGAAGTGGACAAAAGGAGGCAGGAAGTCAATGAATCCCTGAAATACTTCCCCAGAATCCTTCCAGGGATGTTGTAGGACCACCAATCCATATATGTGACGTGGAGGGGATCTACAAACAGTAGACAGTGTTGGGCAGAAAATTATTCTGGATGATGTGCATCCAGCACCAGGATACCTCTTTCATTAGTATGAAGGAAGCAGATGAATCCTTCAGAAAAGATAGAGGCAGAGACACTGGTTAGAACATTATCTCATAACAGAGGTGGGGCATTTTCCACCATTAGTGTAAAATAACTGTAACTAACCAAACACATGTAGGCCTTGTTAATTGAGTTATTAAAACTATGGCAGACTGGAATCAGGGCTCAAGGTACTATTTCAAGAGAAAAAATGAATACAAGTGGCCATGCTGATAGGGCCTTGACATTCCATTCAAAATTTTTAGATGACAGCAAATACCCTTGGTTGCTCTGTAGGGTTGAGCCAGAAGGTGGCATGAGGATCTTGAATGGCTCTGCAAATCCCAAGACTCTCTGTATTTTTACCACCTCAGGAAGCATGTAAAACTAAAACGTATGAAGCACTGGAGGTGGACTCTGATTTTTATTTTTGGGAAATCTTGACACTTCTCATTACATCTCTGAATTCCCAAGGGAAGAGAAAGGATGGTAGATAACATGGGCATCCTATTTCCCACTGAAAGAGCATGGAAAACGGTTAAGGATGCCCAGAGTGACGGACAGGAAGCAGCAAGGCAACAAGATGCCTTGTGCCCGGGACAGGATTATGTCCAAGAGCCCTTTTGGCCTAAGTTCGCCTCCTCAAGGAGAAGTCTCCATGGAATGACCGTGATTCCCAACGTGGCCAGAAAACCCATCAATCCCACTCATGGGACAGATGATCAGAGGAGCCGCGCTCTTCCCTCCCGAGTAACTCAGACTGAAGTAGGGCCGGACAGGACCACAGAAGGTAGCATGAGAGAAAGTGAAGGTGTGACACCTCTCTGTCACGTTGTAGAAGGACACCTCACCTGCATCATAGTCCAAGAAAATCCCTACCCGCTGGAGAGGGGTCCGCAGGGGCAGGGCAGTCATTGGGGAAGTGAGAGCCCAGTATTCTTTCCCATACCACAATGACACTGCCCAGAATCCATTCTGGGGGGCTGAGGTTACGCCACCTTTTCTGCACACTGAGTCTTCACAGACACCTATGGTCCACTTGGCTTTATCTCCCACCTCTACCTCCCAATAATGTCTCCCAGCGATGAAGCATGGAGAGCCCAAGACACAAGGAAACAGATTGAACCGCTCCGGGTTGTCAGGCAGGTCCTGCTGAAGGTAACTGTAGCGCACTTGCCGCAGATTATCAGAGAGGATCAGGCTGGGGTAGGCTGTGTCGGGGTCCAGGGTCACATCCACTGCAGAGACACAGATGCAAGAGTCAGCCTGAGGTCAGGAGAGCCCACTCGACAACTCCCAACCTTTCTCCTACCTTCTGGAGAAGTGAATGAGAGCTCCCCACTAGAGGTTGCGTCCATTTGATGATGAAATAAATCCTAAAATTCACATTTCAAGAATTACTGCTTGGGGGTGGCCAAGACACTGGTTAAGACCCATGTCCCACAACAGAGTGCTTGGATTCACCATGTCCCACAATAGAGTGCTTCAATTCAATACTCAACTCCAGCTCCTGACTCCAGCTTCCTGTAAATGCAGGGGTGATGGCTCAGGGAACTGGGTTCCTACCAACATAGGGAAGACCCGAATTGAGCTCCAGGCTCCCAGCTTTAACATTTCCCAGTCTGGCTGTTGCAGGCTTTTGGGGAGTGAGCTAGCAGAAGGAAGCTCTCTTGCTGTTAGATAAAAATTTTTAAAAACTTACTTCTTGGATTAGCTAGTTGCCTTTATTAGTAAGGATATATTAAGTATTGAAAATTTATCCCCATTCCCTTTCTTTCATGTCTTAAGCCACAATATCCACTATAACCTGAATTTGAGGTTTTCTTACATGTCTGCAATACCTTATCTGAAAACTTTAGGAACCAATAGTTTTTCACAAAATTCAGAATGTTAGATTTTTGATAGGCAGTCTATGAAACATAATCAATGCTTCCTCACACAGGATGATGCCTCTACATAGACCCACCAAAGTTCAGCTTTTGCTAACATAAGTAACATTATAGAGACCTGGGATTTGAGAGCTGTGGATAAGGGGCTGGGAACATGTACCACTTTATCCACCTTTCAAATTGCTCTTTATTCATTCTGAGGCCTTTACTCTGCAATCCAAACTCTGTCTTCTAATGCCTACAATCTCAAAGTTCTTCTTAGCCAGTCCACACCATTCTATTCTACTTGCTCTTAATTTTAAAACTATATATTACCCATGTCATATCCTCTGATAAAAGCATTTAGCATTATAACGTCTTACAATCATGAGGTACTTTCCTGCTTTAAAAGTACTGGTGAGTACTCTCACTTGCTCTTTACATCTTGTTCAGAGGATTCTCAAACATTGCTTCTCAGAAAACAAAGCTTGTGTAGGCTAAATGACTCCCACAACAGGTTCAAGACAGGCAACTGGCAGAGCGATCAAGAGCCCCAGCACCCTCACTTCTTGGCTGAACAAACTGTTCCCCACAGCTGCCCATTTTTCTTGTGTCCTGGGTACACCTCATAACTTCAACTAGACAATATAAACTCCAAGAACAGGGCCTTATACCTTATACCCTCTAAAACATCCTGCACAATGTTAGTGCAGGATGTGAGCTAGATGCTCAGTTAATGCTTGTTCAAAGAATTAAATACAGGTCAGACATATTAAATGTTCAAGTGATCATATAGATAGGATTAAGTATTAATGGGATCATATATAAATAACATCAAGTGTATGGTAATAATGACAGAATTAAAAAGGAGAGAATGTTCTAACATGGGAAGCAGTTCACAACAGATACGTAGAATGACAATTGCTTTAAACAGCACTCTGACCCCAGAATCAACCCTTAAGGCATTCTGGTCTGGCTGAAAAGCCCATGAGAGCATTTCAAGCAAGGAAAACCAAGACACTGTGGCAAAAATATGTCCTACATGAAGGATCTGAGACAGACCCCAGTGGAGTAGCCATTAAAGGATGTGCTTATGGCCTTGTCTAAATACTGATGGAGTTTGTGGAGTCAAAAGGCTCCATAGCCTTGGCAGCTCATGTCAAGAATTGGGTAATCACTGATATCATACATGAATGTTAATAGTTAAATTAACAACAGAAGTCACTGTGCACTTCTCATGCAGGACCTCTGTCATCAATGAGTTGTATTATGAGAATTTACTGTAAAACTTTTTCTCAGTTTTTTTGTGTATGTATGTATGCAAATTGTTGAAATCAGTATAGAGTTGGTCTTCTGTGTATAAAGTTCATTGAAAATGAATTTTAATGGAGAATGGGACTGGGAATGGGAGAGGAGGAGCAAGTACGGTGGGAGTGACAATAGGAGGGTGGGTATGGTGGAAGAATCACTATATTCCTAAAGTGGTACTTATGAAATTTGTACTCATTAAATAAGATTTCTTTGGAAGAAAAAAATACAGGTCAGAGCCAGTTGGCACCAGTGAATGAGGACCAACTGCATGTACTCGTAATCTTTCTCTCCATGAAGAGGATTCCACAAAACAGCAGATACCTGTGTGACCATGGAAAGTGGGATTTGGAGGACTGGGATCTGAGAGTCTCTCTGAATCACAGGGTAAAGGCAGTTGTGTAGGAGAGGGAGAGTTTCAAGCTTTTCCCTGAGGTGCAGTGATGGGATGGCCTAAAACTCCCAGGCTCCCTCCAGCACTCACTAGGAGCTGAACTCAATCACCCCACTTGCTGCCCTTGAGGTTGGGCAGGCACAGCAGTTTAACAGCGATGTTTCAGTGTTGAGAAACTGCAGCTTCTATTCTAACCCTTTATAACATCTCAGATGGCTTCTTCCCATGGCTTCAGTTCTGAGGTGTTTCAGGGAGTAATGGTTTGTGAAACATCAGTGGATTTTTGTGTTTGTTGTGGATCATTTTTATACATGTAACATGAAGGAATCCAAATTCAGGAAACTTCAAAAATCATTCACAAAAATTAGCAGGTAGGCTCACATTTTATTTTATTCCAACATAGTTCGTCCCCCATTACCTACCTGAGTATAACTGAGCCTCTCTCAATTCTGAAAGAACAAAAGAGAAAAGCAGTTGTGGAAGTCATATTAATATTTCCAGGAAATGGGTGACACCAGGAGCTTTGGTTACTCATCATAAAGCAGCCATCTCCACCCAGAAACCCCAGAGCTCCTGCTGTCAGCCATGCACTGATTTCTTCATACAAAGTATGACTCCATCACCCAGCCAACAGATTTAAATAAAAAGAGTTTGGGAACCTCAGACAGGATAACCACGTGCCGGAGATAGCCAGAATTTGGAGTCAAATCATGCCAAGATCGGCTGGCTCAATAGAAGGAACTGTTTTAATTCCATTTCATGTACAACTGTTGATTCCCCTAAGTCACTTCTGTTGTAGCGGCTGTGTGGAGCAAACGCCACTCACTGCCACTCACTGCCACTCTGAGGCAAACAAGACTAACATGGCAGTTTATGGCTGAAAAACCATTTCACATATACTCCTGTTGAGCATTTAAGTGGCAAAAGAGGAGCAGGAGTGAAGGAGAGCCAGATCATGGAAAGTCATGCCTGATCCTACCACTTCCGGTATTATCTAACATAGTGACTGGTGTCTCCCCATTTGTCTTGCTTGTGGAGGACACAGGCATGTCTCCTACATCTATGTTGCTAGATGTCAAATGAAAAGATTTGACAAGATGAAATGCAAACAAGGAGTTAATATACGTAACATAGGAAATTATTAAAAATATGGGGTTCCAGCCGGCGCCGCGGCTCAATAAGCTAATCCTCTGCCTTGCAGCGCCAGCACACCGGGTTCTAGTCCCAGTCGGGGCGCCGGATTCTGTCCCGGTTGCCCCTCTTCCAGGCCAGCTCTCTGCTTTGGCCCGGGAGTGCAGTGGAGGATGGCCCAAGTGCTTGGGCCCTGCACCCCATGGGAGACCAGGAGATGCACCTGGCTCCTGCCATCGGATCAGCGTGGTGCGCCGGCCGCAGCACACCAGCCGCGGCGGCCATTGGAGGGTGAACCAACGGCAAAGCAAGACCTTTCTCTGTCTCTCTCTCTCACTGTCCACTCTGCCTGTCAAAAAAAAAATTAAAAAAAAAAAAAAGGCTTCCATCATTTATAATAAGAAAAGGGTTTTCCTACCTATAAGTATATTAGTAACTAGCCAGCCAACTCCTAAGTATAACTCATGAGCAGAAAAATTTAAATGTGGAAAAATATTCTCCAAATGTCTAGAAATACAGGGCTTAGGATGTGTCAGGCTCACTCTGCCTTTCAAATAAATAAATAAATCTTTAAAAAAAAAAAAAAAAAAGGCTTAGGGGCCTGCACTGGAGCAGAGCAAGTTAACACCCTGGCCTGAAGCACTGGCATCCCATATAGATGCCAGTTTGAGACCCAGATGCTCCTCTTCCAATCCAGCTCTCTGCTGTGGCCTGGGAAAGCAGTAGAAGATGGCCCAATTCCTTGGGTCCCTGCACCCGCGTGGGAGACCTGGAAGAAGCTCCTGGCTTCGGACTGGCACAGCTCCAGCCATTGTGGCCATCTGGGCAGTGAACCATTGGATGGAGGACCTCTCTCTGCATAATTCTGACTCTCAAATAAATAAATAAATAAATCTTAAAAAAAAAAAACATAAAAAAAGGCTTAAGAAATGGTGCTTTATCTTACTTTACAACATTGTAAACATTGTAACTGGGACTGGCATTATGGTGTAGCGGGTAAAGCTGGCACCTGTGATGTCAGCATCCCACGTGGGTGTCAGTTCAATTCCCAGCTGCTCCACTTCCTACCCAGCTCCCTGCTTATGGCCTGGGAAAAGCAGTGGATGATAGCCCAAGCACTTGGGCCTCTGCACCCATGTGGGAGACCCAGAAGAACCTCCTGGCTCCTGGCTTCAGTCTGGCCCAGCTTTGGCTGTTGTAGCCAACTACGGAGTAAACCAACAGATGAAAGATCTCTCTCTCTAGCTTTTTCAAATAAATAAATCTTAAAAAAACATACCCATAAAATTTTTTTTTAAGATTTATTTATTTATTTATTTGAAAGGCAGAGTTACAGAGAGGCAGAGGCAGAGAGAGGCAGAGAGAGGGAGGGAGGGAGGAAGGGAGGGAGGGAAGGAGGGAGAGAGAGAGAGAGGGAGGGGGAGGGGGAGAGAGAGAGAGAGAGAGAGAGAGTCTTCCACTCGCTGGTTCACTCCCCAAATGACCAGCAATGGCTGGAGCTGGGCCAATCCAAAGCCAGGAGCCTGGAACTTCAGGAGCCTGGAACTTCTTCCGGGTCTCTCACGTGGGTTCATGGGCCCAAGGACTTTTGGGCCATCATCCACTCATTTTCCCAGGCCACAGCAGAGAGTAGGATTGGAAGTGGAACAGCCGGGACTCGAACCGGCGCCCATATGGGAGGCCGGTACTGCAGGCGGCAGCTTTACTTGCTATGCCACAGCACCAGCCCCAACCCACAATCTTTAACTATTATTTCCCTCATTTGACAGATAAGAGGATTACACTGTAAAATCTTTATTAATGGGCTGGCTTTGTGGCTTATCAGGCTAAGCTGCCGCCTGCAACACTGTCATCCCATACAGTCCCTGGTTCAAGTCCCAGTTGCTCCACTTCTGATCCAGTTCCCTGCTAATGGCCTAGGAAAGCAGTGGAAGATGGACCAAGTGCTTGGGCCCCTGCACCCATATGAAATCCAGATGAAACTCCTGGCTCAGGTCTGGCCCAGCCCCAGCCGTTGAGGCCATTTGGGGAGTGAACCAGTAGAGGGAAGATTTCTGTGTGTGCTTCTTCCTCTCTTTAATTCTTCCTTTCTAATAAATACATCTCTTAAAAAAAAAAAACCTATTAAATGGCAGAGCTGGGTCCAGAACCCAGGCTGCCTGACTGCCAACGCTCACTCCTAACAACTCTGCTGGTAGTGCTGTCTCAGTCAGGGCTGCTCGACGACTCCTGTGCTGGTTGTACCTGTGTCCACACACAGTAGGAACTCAGTAAATCACAATGATAAATACTGGTTCAATCACCTCTCAGCTACTGTCTCAAGTAAAATATCATCAGGATAGTTTCTGGTCATTCTTTTACTTAATAAGAAAATTTAATAATAATCAAAGTAATTCTGGATTAATCTTTGGATTGACTATTTCCTCCTCCATCACAGTAGACTGAAGACTGAATATAATTACCAGACTTCAAATTAGAACAAGAAGCTATTAATTGAAATAATTAACAAAAGGGAAATGTAAAATATCAAGATAGGCTGGCCAGTATCACCCTGGTCCTGTTTTCTCCCATAATTTTCAAATAGATGCAGTTCTTTCCATGACATGTCAACATCAAAACCCCAGCAAACAGATGAATTTACCTTGGATTTTCTCCATATCTGACTGCATTTTTTCTAAGGAGAGAAAAGGAGAAGACACTCAGTTTGCATGCCACTATCTGGAAAACATTCGCTTTAAGACACACAAATACTCAGAATATAAATCCATTTCCCCTCATAATCCCTCCCCTAATGGTACCTGTGAACTGCTTCAGACTTTCCGTCAAGAATAGACACTTTTGGGCAAAAATGTGGATTTTCTCTTGCAGATCTGGAGGTGTAATCCAAGGTTCAGGGATTCTGATTCTTTCAGCCCTAAATTAAAACAAAACACAACAAAACAAAACAAAACAAAAAACACATGTGAATCCCTTCCCTAACATCACGATCTTTCAGGGGCTAGGAGAGGCCCTGGGTTAAATTGACCGACACAGATGGAGTTTAAAAGGAGTCAGTGCAGCTTTTCCCATCTTCTCCTCCTGGACAATGACCCTTTATCTTACTCACTTTTGGTTTCCCCAGGAACCTAGCTCATGGACATAAACATAGCAACTCCTCAGAAAAGGTTTACTGAATTAAATTATGGGCTGACCTCGCCACAAAGCAGTAGATTCTATGACAAGTCCTTGACATTTATGTAATTCAGATAATTATCCAGAATCCCCAGGCTCCCAAATACGGAGAGAACGACATCTTCAGAAGGATAATGCACTCTCCAGGGGTCAACAAACCAATTTCCTAATCCCTGGAAGGAAGTCTCTGGCAGACTCTTAGTTGCCTACTGAAAATTCCTCCTGCTTTCTAAAGTTTATGGCTTTAGGGATGCCCAGTCTTTTTCGTAGTTAGATGTGATCTGTAGCTAAATTCTGGCCAATCAGAGGTTAAAACGTATTGAAGTATCTCATGGTAGGTAATCTTAGAAGTCTGATAAAAAAGGAATGTGGTATGACTTATCGCCTTCCTCCTGGTTGGTATTCCTACAGTTATCTTGGGCTATCTGAGGGCGATACCTTAGGGATGGGAGAACACTTGAGTCTCTGTGGATTCCTGGAGCCACCATCCCAGCCCCAGGCTATCTACCTGCACATTCCAATATGGTGACAAAAATTTGTATTATGTTTAGGCCTTAGGCCAATGAAATTTTGGAGTTCTTATCTCATATAGCCAAATCCAATCCTTAATATCTGCTGGGTGTTCAAGGATCTACCATCTTATGTTAGGACAGAATTAGATTTGCATCAAAAAGTAGCAGGTGGGAGACCAGGAGAAGCACCTGGCTCCTGCCATCGGAACAGCGCGGTGCGCCGGCCGCAGCGCGCTACCGCGGCAGCCACTGGAGGGTGAACCAACGGCAAAAGGAAGACCTTTCTCTCTGTCTCTCTCTCTCACTGTCCACTCTGCCTGTCAAAAAAAAAAAAAAAAAAAGTAGCAGGTAAAGGTAGTACTTGCTGGGGTCATCTGGCTAGCAGTACAAACTTTAACAAATGTCCATCCTAAGGGCCCTCAGGAACTTAACTTCCATCAACACGATTCTATCTACATAGACCTCCAAGCTAACCTACGCTATCTGGGAGGCCCTCCCCCAACCTCCTGAAATGTTTCCATGTAATTCAACTGCATTTTCCCCTGGAGGATTTTCACCACTTAGGATTTTAATCACCTTAGAAGTCCGTCTCCCTCCAAGTCAATCTCGGCTCCTGTAGGCACTCCTGCACTAAACGTTTAATCGCCCCAAGACCTATTCCATTTGCCTACACCTGCCATACTGCACACACAACTCTGTCCTGGCTTCTTGCCCCCAGTGATAACATCTCAACTCCCAGGGAGCTCTTTCTCACTTGTCACTTGATGGTAAAGAAACAATGAAAATAAGAGCCAGAACCCAGTTGGCTGGTAAGTAATGATACAAATCCAGGACAGTTACACTCTCCTTATTCTTTATTTCCTCCAGTATAGAAAAAAAATGATAGAATGAAAGGGAAGGAACCCTGAAATGCACAGGAAGGAACAGCTGTAAGCCACCCATGAACTCTGCCCAAGTCCCTGTTAGGTCCCCACTCTCTCCATGGAAATGTACCCATCCCCCCAAAACACTAGTGCCCTCCCACCTAGCAGTCTGTCAGAAATTCCTAAGTTTTACTGAGAAGAGCTGTGGTTCACCTAGTAGTTCCTTGCACACTAGTGACCCTTCAGGGACAGGCAGGACAAGTGTGGATTTTGTAACATGTCCATCTTAGGCACTGGATTCCTTTTGGAATTAATAAATGTGATGGATACAGTCTTCTTGTGCTTGATTTAACACTAAGGGGAGAGAAAACTATACCTGCTCAATGTGTCCCCGATATCCTACAAGAGAAAGAAAAGAATAACCATGAAAAGCCGATCATAAAAAGAAAGGAAAAAGCCAATCAAAACTTGTTTTCTTTCACAGATCTTCACTGAAAGCTCAACTATGGATGGTCCTCCTGGGAGAAGCCAGAGACAGGATCTCTGGGACCTAACCATCTCAAGGAGCTAAAAACCAGGCAAAGGAAACTGGGATGCATTTACTACCTTAGCATTTCCTATGCTGTCCCTCTCTCCCTGCCAGGCACCGGGCAAGGGTCTCATGATTTAGCATTTACTAACTCATGCATCCTGCTCTCAGTCCTCAACAGCCTACTGTCCAGTTTATTTTCCTTTTACTGTGAAATAACCTCAAATACACAAAACGGCTACTACAAAAAACTGCTTTCCCCAAACTTAGCAATCTTTAATTATTCACCTAACTTATTTTTTCTCTCTCCCCTCTGATATATAATACACATGACAGATTTATCTTCAGAACCACTTGATAGGTCATCATTTACATTATCTCTTTATACTTTCATATGTAGTTCCTAAAAACTACATTTTCTTACATAATGACATTACTTATCAAATTCAGGAAACCAAACACTGACACATTTACCCAACCCAAGGACCACACTCTAATTTAATCAATTGTCTTGAAATTCTTTACAGCTACCCCACTGCACTGCTGGGTAACGCAGGACCATTCACTGCATTTAGTTATCATATCTCTTTAACTGGAACAGTTCCTCAGTACAGATCTGTCTTTTATGTCACTTTTTAACATGTAAGTTTGTTGGGTATTTCCCTCATGATTAAATTCAGGTTGTAGGCCGGCGCCATGGCTTAACAGGCTAATCCTCCGCATTGCAGCGCCGGCACACAGGGTTCTAGTCCCGGTTGGGGCGCCGGATTCTATCCCGGTTGCCCCTCTTCCAGGCCAGCTCTCTGCTTTGGCCCGGGAAGGCAGTGGAGGATGGCCCAAGTGCTTGGGCCCTGCACCCGCATGGGAGACCAGGAGAAGCACCTGGCTCCTGGCTTCGGATCAGCGAGATGCGCCGGCCGCAGTGGCCATTGGAGGGTGAACCAACGGCAAAAAGGAAGACCTTTCCCTCTGTCTCTCTCTCTCACTATCCACTCTGCCTGTCAAAAAAAAAAAAAAAAAAAAAATTAAAAAAAAAAATTTTCAGGTTGTACCATCTTCATATAAGATGAAAGATATAAGATAAGATATAAGATAAGATATAAGATAAGATATAAGATATAAGATTGAAAGACAGAGTTGCAGAGAGAAGGAGACACAGAGAAAGATACTCCATCCATTGGTACACAATGGCCATAATTGAAGCCAGGAGCCTGGAATTCCATCTGAGTCTCCTATGTGGGTGGCCAGGACACAAGTACTTGGATCATCTTTCACTGCTTTCCCAGGTCCATCAGCAGGAAGCTGTTATGATGGCCCCAAGGTTGTACCATCTTTGATTAGTATATATTGTATCCTTCTAAAGATACATGATACCTGCATGCCCCTTATTTGTGATACCAATTTTGATCACTGTACAGTTACTATTTTCCCTTTTGTAATTATTAAGTAGTCTATAGGTACACTTCCAATCCCAATCAAACTTTCCATCTTTTATTACTCATTAACAGTTCTTATCTTGGGGAACAGCACTGTGCATAGCAGGTAAAGCTGACCCTGTGACACTGGCTTCCCATATGAGCACCAGTTTGTGTCCTGGTTGCTTCACTTCTGATCCAGCTCCCTGCTAATGGCCTGGAAATAGCAGCAGAAGATGGCCCAAGTATTGGGGTCCCTGTAGTCCCCAGGGAAGACCCAGGTGAAGCTCCTGGCTCTGGCCTGGTCCAGCACTGGCAGTTGTGGCCTTTGGGAAGTGAACCAGCAGATGAAGATGCCTCTCTCTGTCTTCTTCTCTTTCAAAATAAATAAATACAGGGGTCAGCACTGTGGCCCAGTGTGTTAAAGCCCTGGTCTGAAATGCCAGCATCCCATATGGGCACCGGTTCTAGTCCTGGCTGCTCCTCTTCCAATCCAGCTCTCTGCTATGGCCTGGAACAGCAGTCAAAGATGGCCCAAGTCCTTGGGCCCCAGTACCCACTTGGGAGACTTGGAAGAAGCTCCTGGTTCCTGGCTTTGGATCGGCCCAGCTCTGGCCATTGTAGCCAACTGGGGAGTGAACCAGCGGATGGAAGACCTCTCTCTCTCTCGTCTCTACCTCTCTCTGTAACTCTTTCAAATAAATAAATCTTTTTTTTTTTTTTTTTGACAGGCAGAGTGGACAGAGAGAGAGAGAGACAGAGAGAAAGGTCTTCCTTTTGCCGTTGGTTCACCCTCCAATGGCCGCCGCGGCCGTCGCACTGCGCTGACCCAATGGCAGGAGCCAGGTGCTTCTCCTGGTCTCCCGTGGGGTGCAGGGCCCAAGCACTTGAGCCATCCTCCACTGCATTCCCGGGCCACAGCAGAGAGCTGGCCTGGAAGAGGGGCAACCGGGACAGAATCCGGTGCCCTGACCGGGACTAGAATCCAGTGTGCCGGCGCCGCAAGGCGGAGGATTAGCCTGTTGAGCCACGGCACTGGCCAAATAAAATAAATCTTTAAAAAAATAAAAATAAATACATCTCTCTTTTTCAGATTATTTACTTAGTTGAAAGACAGAGTTACTAAGAGGAGAGGCAGAGAGAGGTCTTCTATCCACTGGTTCACTCCCCAGTTGGCTGCAATGGCCAGAGCTGTGCCGATCCAAAGTCAGGAGCCAGGAGCTTCTTCTGGGTCACCCATATATGGGGGCATGGGCCCAAGGACTTGGGCCATCTCTGAATCGGAAGTGGAGCAGCCGGGACTGGAACCGGCGCCCATATGGGATGCTGGCGGTTTTACCCTCCAGGCCGCAGTGTTGGTCCCCATAAATACATCTTAAAAACTTTAATTCTTGTCTGAATTTTTACTATGATGGCTGCCAAATGATATTCTAAGTTCAAAATTCCTTTTACACTACTTAGCTGACATTCTACTGAAAGGTGGGATTTCCTTTTCTTATTAGTATGGACCCAGACTCTTATTCAGTGAGTTATGATCCATTATTGTTCTTATATTTATGGTTATATTTTATAGTTAATATAGGATATAATTTGGCCACAGAAAGAAATGAAGTACTGATACATGCTGCAATATGGATAAACCTTGAAAAAATTATGCTAAGTGAGAGGAGCCAGGAGGCGGCATTTGATGCAGTGGCTAACATGCTGCTTGTGGGGGAGGTGGGGGGCAGCACAGTGGCAGAATGGATCAAGCCATTGCCTACTATGGACGTTAGGTGGAGTCCCAGCTACTCCACATCTGATCTAGCTCCCCGCTAATGCGCCAGGGAAAGAAAGCAGTGGAAGACAGCCCCCATGCTTGGGCCCCTGCATCCACATGGGAGACCTGGAATAAGCTCCTAGCTTTGGCCCGGCCCCACCCTGGCTATTGTAGCCACTTGAGTGAGCCAGCAGACAGAAGACCTCCATCTTTCCCTCTGTCTAACTCGGCCTTTCAAATAATCTCTCTCTTCCTCTCCGTAATTCTGCCCTTCAAATAAGTAAATCTTAGGGGAAAAAAAAAAAAAGAAGATGCTGCTTAGGAAGCCTGCATTCTGTATCTGAGTGCCTAGACTTGACTCCTACTTCTGCTTCTAATTCCGGTTTCCTGCTAGTGTGTACTCTGGGAGGCAGCAGCTGATGGCTCAGGTAGTTTGGGTCCCTGCCACTTACATGGGCTCCTAGCTTCACCCTGGTCCAGCCCTGCCACCTATGTGGGAAACCCACATGGAGTTCATGGGTTATGGCCAAGGCCCCACCACTGAAGCCATTTGGGGAGTAAACCAGCAGATGGATCTCTGTCTCCCTTTCTCCTTCTGTAACTCTGTCTTTCAAATAACTAAATCTTCGAAAAAAAAAAAAATACATTTAACTAGTTTCTGTAAACATCCCCTCTAGATGAAGTCCCATAATCCCACCTTATCTTTTAAGTATCTTCCCACATCCTCTCACAGTCAAACTTCTCGAAATAGTGCCTGTTCCACTAGCAGCCTCCATGCACCCTGCCCGGTCAGCACTCAGCTCCCCTAACACGGCTCCTGCCCAAATGCCTCCACTGTGGCCGTTTCATAAGGCTGCCGACAACAGTCATATTTTTCAAACAAATGGATTAGGAGCTCTGATATTATGTGACTTCGGTTGCATTAGACTCCTGCTCACTCTCTATTTCCTTAACTGTTCTTCCTTCCTGCTCACACTCTGCTTCTCTCATCAGTCGTCTTCTCGGCAAGTTCGTTCTTCTCTCCGTGGCAATTAAATCTCAGAGCTCACTAGAGCTTAAGCTGTCTTTCTTGTCTTTTTTTTTTATTACCTGTTGAGCATTCCTAGTTTAAAAATACAAAATGCTCTAAAAATCTGTAACTTTTTGAGGGCCACAAGTAAAAAAAATTCCACATCTGTCCTCATACGACAAGTAACAGTCCAAGGCAGATGCACTAAAAATACTACGTATAACTATCTTCAGGCTACGGCTGTGAGTATGAGATCAATGTGAAACATAAATGAATTTCATGTTTACACTTGGTCCCTATCTTCAACATAATCCATAATATATTTGGAAGTATTTTAAAACCCAAAAATATCCAAAATACAAAAAGCCTCTAGTCCCAAGCATTGTGGATAAGGAATAACCAATCTGTGTTCTAAAGCAGGAGTTAGTAACCTTGTTCTTAAAAGGTTAATTTCCATGTGGGTGAAAACGAAAAAAAAAAAAAAAAAAAAAAAAAAGGCTAGATAATAAATATTTTAGGTTTTGTTAACTTCATAGTCTTTGTCACAATGATTCATAATACGTAAATGAGTAAGCATAGTTAAGTTCCAATAATGTATGAAAACAATTTCAGTTTTATATAATTTTACCTATCACGTAATACATTCTGCTTTTTCAACCATTTTACAGTGTAAAAACCATATTTAACTCCTACAACATACAAAAACAGATGGCGGGCCATAATATGCTGACCCCTACTCTATTCTATCACCTGTTTTTGATGGCATTCATCAATATCCGTGATAACTATTCACTCACTGTCTGTTCTCCACACTAGAATAAATAAACTAGAAAGTTTATTCACCATTTAATCCCGGTGCCTAGAATAGATGATTAACATGTGCTGAATGAACAAATATAAGCAACCAGCATTTTCACATTTCTTGTTTTGCTCGGCTATCTGATGTACTTTTGTTACCTTCTAAAAATTAATTGCTTTATTTTATTTATTTGAAAGGCAGAGAGACAGGGAGAAAGAGGCAGAGGTCTCCCATTCACTGGTTCATTGCCCAAATGCCCACCACAACGAAGACTGGATCAGGCCAGGCCAAAGCCAGACACTCAGTCTAGGTTTCCTACACAGGTGGCAGGGAACCAACTCTTGAGCCATCACTACTGCCTCCCAGGTAGATTAACTGAGCAGAAACTGGAATTGGGAGTGCAGCCAGACCTCAGACATTCCAAGTGGTGTCTTAACTGCTGTGCCTGCCCCTCTGTTGCCGCTTTCTCACAGGTACTACTGAGGTTAAACCACAGGACTGCTTAGACCAACCAGTCCTGCTCAAGTGCTTATTGTTTTATAGCTGTGGTAATGCACATGTATATGCTAAAATTACAGGATATCGTAATGAAGAGGATTCTTTAAATGACACGTGGTCCAAGCCTCTCCTTACATAATGAGCGAATGAAGTCAGTGAGGCCCCTAGAAGAACTATGCCTGTGATAAGAACTACTTATCAGTGCAAGGCAGGCCCGGACAGAGTATCATCCTTTTATCCTTCCATGAGACAATGTTGCTGACTGATCCAAGTTCTATCACTCAGAGCTTGGTGTACATGGTTTCCTTCCACCACACCAATGCAGAGCTTGGCAAGCCCTTGCTATACCTGCCGAGCTGACAAGGAGACAGGGTCCTGGGTTCTACTTGGCGAAGGAGAGGGGAGACTACTTCTAGGGGGAACTGCCTGAGCATGGCTCTCCACGCCTTACCTGCAAGAGCTCCCTGGTGGGCTGTTGCTGCTTCTCCTCCAGCTGGGCAATCAGGCTGCTGAGGTGGGAGATGTTGCAGGAGAACTGGGTGATGGCCCCGTTGATGCTGTTGTAGATGGCCAGGTCGAGCTCCTCAAGGCGGGCCAGGAGGCGGTACTCATGCTCCTTCAGAGAGTGATAGAGCTGCTCAAACTCCCAGACGATTTTCTCCCTCTCCATCTGGGTCAGGCTCTGTGCAGACGACAGAGAAGGGCAGTAAAGAGAGGAGAAGCTCCCTTCTAGATCCCTTCACATTCCTTCCACGACCACTCACTCCGAAAGTGCATCACTTTATCCTGGGATACTCAACACTGTTCATTTTTACTCACTATTTCTGTCTTACTCACTAGACATATGCCGCCCTGGAACTGAGTTACCCCAGTGATAATTAAGGCATAGTCTCTGCTGCTAAGGAACTCAGTCCAGCAAGTCAGGTTCGTATGGTGCACAGTCACGGATGGGGAGTTAAAGACAAGGTGACAGCCTTTCTGTCCCACATCTTAGCAAAGCTGTGATGCTTGTCGTTTCTTACTGAACTTCACCAGGATGCCAAGAAAGATGTTGTAAAGCTGGATAAGATGGGACGGTGCTGTGACATAGTGGGTAAAGCCTCCGTCTGCAGTGCTGGCATCCCATATGGGCACTGGTTCTAGTCCCAGCTGCTCCACTTCCTATCCAGCTCTCTGCTATGGCCTGGAAAAGCAGTGAAAGATGGCCCAAGTCCTTGGGCCCCTGCACCCATGTGGGAGACCCAAAGACGCTCTTGGCTCCTAGCTTCAGATTGGCACAGCTCCAGCCACTGCAGCCATCTGGGGAGTGAACCAGTAGATGCAAGACCTCTCTCTCCCTCCCTATAACTCTGCCTTCAAATAAATAAATCCTTTAAGAAAAAGAAGCTGGATAAGAAAGATAAAGACTCTTGGGGCCAGTGTTGTGGTATTGCAGGCTAAGCAGCTGCCTGCAGTGCTGGCATCCCATATGGGTGCTGGTTAGAGTCCTGGCTGCTCCACTTCCGATCCAGCTCCCTACTAAAGTTTCTTGGAATGCCAAGAAGATGGCCCATTTGGGGAGTGAACCAGCAGATGGAAGATCTCTCTCTAAGATTTATTTATTAATTTGAGAGGCAGAGTTACAGACAAAGAAACAGAAATCTTCTAATCACTGGTTAACTCCCCAAATGGCCGCAACAGCCGGAGCTGGGTTGAAGCCAGGAGCCAGGAGTGTCTTCTAGGTTCCCTCCCATTGCTTTCGTAGGCTGTGAACAGAGAGCTGGATTAGAAGTGGAGCAGCAGGGACTCAAACCAGCATTGGCACTGCAGCCAGAGGATGAACCTGCTAAGCCACAGTGCTTTGTAACTCTGCCTTTCAAGTAAATAATATAAAACACTAAAAAAAAAAAAAAAAAAAAAAAAGGTAAAGACCCCATGAACAAATCTAGGCACAAGACCAAGCAGAAGAAATGGTACAAAGGCACAGTTCGGGGCACTTTTAATAACCTAGACTTCTTTGACAAAGCTACTTATGATACATTCTGTTACAGAAGTTACTCTCAGTTTACAGACCCAGCTGTGGTCTCTAAGAGACCAGATTCTCAGCTCCCTCACCAAGGCAGCTCTTCAAGAGCTCCTCAATAAAAGGTTAATCCAACTGGTTTCAATGCACAGAGCTTAGGGCAGCACTGCACCCACGTGGGAGACCCTAAAGAAGCTCCTGGCTCTTGGCTTTGGTCTGGCCCAGCCCTGGCTGTTGCAGCCATTTGAGGAGTGAGCCAGCAGATGAAAAATCTTGATCTCTCTCTGCCTTTCCCTTTCTCTCTCTTCCTAACTGTGCCTTTCAAATCAGTAATAATAAATCTTAAAAAAAAAAAAAAAAAAAAGGCATAGAGCTCAAGGAATACCAGGGGAAGATTCCTAGCTGCTGGTGAAGACGCATAAACACGCAATGTGTGGGGGGGAAAAAACCAAACTTTGGAAATTGTACATTTGGAAAAACAAAACTTCACTAAAAAAAAAAAAAAAAAAAAAAGGTAACAGCGTGTGGTAGGGGAAGGTTGTACTGTCTTAACAGAAGCAATGTATAAACCAGGCATTCCAGGAAGAACAGGAGTTCACCATACAGGCAACAAGTGGAAGACCTTCCAGGCAGAATAAATGGCACAGCAAAGGTGGAGGGAGACAAGCAGGCAAATGGTTTTGTCTGGCTGCAGCAGACAGCAGAAAAGGTAAAGAGACCAGGTCACACCTCGCCTGGAGGGTAAGGGGTAAGAACTTTACTGCAACTGAGCAACAGAGAGAAAGACCATCGCCCAGGGAAAACACAGGCCAGATACAGGCATGCCCTGTGCAGGATGGCCTGCACCAATTAAGCACAATTTCACTAACCAGTCTCCTTGGGCCCAGATTCCAAACCTCTCTCTGCTCAGGGCTTTCACCAGCCATCCTGTCTCCCTGGCTTTGGGGGAAGGGCAGTTTCCTCTTGCTGCTGATTTATCCACCACAGTTTGTCTTCCCTTCCTTCTCTACCCTCATGCCCTACAGTCAGCACTGCTAAAATTCTGTTCTACCCTCCCTCCCTCTCTCTCTCCCTTCCTCCTTCCTTCCCTCTCTCCCTGCCTGCCTGCCTGCCTGCCTCCCTCCCTCCCTCCCTCTCTCTCCCCTTCTCTCCCTAACTGCCTTTCAAGTAAATACAAAATCTTTAAAAAAAAAATTCTGTTCTAAACAATGGGTCAGCAAAGGGCTATAAAGGAATCCAACAACCTTTTATCAAAGCACAGCCCTGCCTCTTTATTTACATATTGGCTGTGGCTGCTTTTGAGCCACAACATTACTGATTAGTTGGGACAGGACCCATAGAGCCCCAAAGCTACAGATATGTACAATCTGGCCCTTTGTGGGGAGTTTGCCAACGCGGGTTCTAAATTCAAACCCTTCTGAGACACATCCCATGCTGACCATCCCTCTAGCCCCCTTCTAGGCACTCACTATACAATTTGGTGACACACACCCCCTTCATTTATAAATCCTTTTCACAAGCTCATGCCTTTTTGCCACTGGGTAAGTCTTTTCAAAGACAAACCATAAAATACAATCTCAGAAACAGAAAAATTAAACCTGAAAGAAACCTTAAAGGTCAAGTACCAGTGTTTCTCGAGGGGGTTGCCACTGGCATGCTGGCAGGGACAATGTTGTTTAGCATGGGGCTGTTTTTCACATAACAGGATATGTAGCACCCCCATCCTACCCTCCCCAGTCACCTTACCCACTCTGCCATAATGCCAGCCCCCCAACCTACCCATTTCCCAGGTGAAGTGTGACTCTAAACAAATGGCTAGCATGAGAGCCAAGACGCACATCCAGGTGGCCGGATTTCAGAGGACGGCTGTGTCTCCTCGTTGACAATCCTGCCCAGAAGACAATTGTTGTGTGCACTATGATTGAAGTGGACTCAGGTTCAGGAAGAATATTCTTCGTCCATGAAATCTCTTTCGAAAGTAAGGGGAACTGTGGTCTCAGCAGATTGTGTGGGCAGAGCAAGTGGTGGAATCTAAAGACACCTTAGGAATGAGCTCCCCGCTTAGAAGCTCATTACTGCATCCAGGCTAGAACTGACACAATTTCTCACAGATTCCAGACACTGCTAGTCTAGGAGTTTGCTTTTTCAGATGCAAACACCTCTAATGGTTAGAGGTCTGTAACATTTTATTTATTCCACCCACACTGTAAATACTTAGGCAGTGAATATGTAAGTGTATATGATAAAACCCTGTGTACTTTTTGTTTTTCCAAAACAAAACTCCCAAATACCCATATCAGAATTAGCACATCAGGTTCCTGCCAAAGCCTTGGAAGACTGGTCAAAGAAAACAGAGCGAAAAACTCACTCTGTTTAGAAAGGGGAACGAACACTCCAGAAAGGCAACCAGTGGGGCTGACACAAATCCATCTCCAGCACCTGTGGGAAGGATGGTGCACCACAGGACGCCAGCTAACTATGCTCAAGAATTTCACCTATCTCAAGTCTGCCAAACATCAGTCCTGGCCCACAAGCAGCTAACAAGCTAAACTTTACTGATCCAGCAGGTATCTATGACTTCCAACCACAGCACCTCCATCCTCTTCCCAAAAGTAGGGGAACCCCTTGGTTCTCCAGGTTAAGTTTCCACTGCCACGTGGGGTTGTTTCACTTGCAACTGGAAGAACTGAGCAAGTTGGCTTGATAGAAGCACTGACCAGCAAAAGCGCTAATATCTGGGAATTCCCAAAGCCCTTACCAAGAGTTCAGCTCGTGCCTGCTCCCCCTGCGCCCGGCGCCTCTTTTTTAAGTCTTTCACCCTTTTTAGATGGTCCAGCTGGTTCTGGATTTGTTCCTAAAAAAAAAAAGAAAAAAGAAAAAAGTTGGGCAGGTTATAGTATAACCATGGCTGTTCTGCTTCCCCACATATAGAAGCTACAATTCTGATGCCAGGTGCCTGGTGTGAGCCTGTGTTCAGACCACACCACCATCCAAAGAAGACTCAGAGCACAGGGGCTACCACCTCTCTTCTATGACAATGTGTGCATTTCTTAAATGAATCCTCTATCCAGTTTAGCATTAGGGTGACTGGACTAGGAAATTTAAAGTAAAGTTGTAGATCTTCCACAGAGGCCCACTGAGAAAATGAAGCAACTTCTCTAACTCTCCTCATGTGTGACGGGGTAAATACCACTTTCCCAGCCTATTCCAGTTATAAGGAGAGCAGGTGAAATGATGCAGTTAAAAGCTCCATAAATGTTAGGTGACTATGCAGGGATGCATTCACATTTAAACACGGACACAACTACAGGTATAATCCTGTGGCCCTCAAACACACAGCAAACAGACAACATCAAGGACGCCTTGAATGTCTCCTTAAAACTCTTTTGCACGTGATACTTTGTTTCCGTGTTATTGTTTTGCTGCCGCAGTGGGTTCAACAGTTTGCAAAAGGCTTTGCACTTCTTATCCCCTTAATCATAATACCTGTTCCCTCCCGTGTCTCAGGATGGCGAAATGCCTTACTCAAGCAGTGGAGAAATGTGTTCCTTTCCATGAGCTTCTAGAACAAGACGGTTTACAGGAAGTGCTTACAGACTAAGTGACGGGCATCTGCCGGATGACTCGGACCCCGCGGTGGGTTTCCTCTATAATTGGGGAGCAGAGTGTCTCAGGAGCTTATCGATGTGTGCACGGCTTTATGCACATCTTTTAGGGTGTCGGGCTTGCAGGTGGGGGTGGGGGAAGGGCTCCAGGGGGCGTCTTTATGTCCATCGCGTCCGAGATCTGGGAAACAGGGAGAGGAGTGGGGGTGGGTGGGTGGGGCGACTTCGGGCTTCCCCAGCAGCTACAGGTTTTCCTCCAAATCCGAGTGCGGAGGCTCGGGAGCGGACAGAGAGGAAATGACGGCTGGGAACCACACGTCCGGCTCAGCCATTTTCTAGGCAAGAAAATAAGGGGAAGCCCCCGCGGCTCTCCCCTCCCTTTGTCCGCCTCGCTGCGCGCGCGCCGGGGGGCCCTCACCTTGAAGCCCTCCACCGCCTCCTCGAGCGGCAGCACGCTGTGGCCGCGGTGCTCGCGGGAGCGGTCGCACACCACGCAGATGGGCATCTGGTCCTCCTCGCAGTACAGCTTCAGCGGCTCGCGGTGCTTCTCGCACACGCCCATCTCGCCGCCGGGCCCGGACGGCCTCTCGGTGCGCAGCTGCTTCACCAGCTGGGTCACGTTGGCCAGGTGCCGGTTGGGCCGCATGTGCCGCTGCGGAAAGGTCTCTCGGCACTGCGGGCACGACACGTTCGTCTCGGCCGAGCCCCAGCAGCGGGCGAGGCACGCGCAACAGATGTTGTGGCCACAGTCGAGCATCATGGGCTCGACGAAGTACTGCAGGCACACGGGGCAGGTGGTCTCCTGCTGCAGGCACTCGGCCACGCTCCCGGAGGCCATGGCGCGGGCCGGCGGGGGCGCACGGGCATGGGCCCCCGGCGCCGAGCCCTGCGCGGAGCCCGACTCCCCGGCGCTCTCTCCGGGTCGCTGCTCGAGCCGGGCGGGCAGGAGGGCGGTGCCCCTCGGGCCCGGATTCCCTGGGAGGCTCCGGCGGCCGGGCCGCTCGCTGCCCTGTTGTACCCCTTTGAGCGAGGCCGGGAAGGCTGCCGCCCGACGGCTACGCGGGTAGGGGGCCAGGCGCGCGGCGCCTCGGGCCGGATTCACAGGGGCAGGCGCGCCAAGCGCGCAGGACAACGTGGCCGCGTCCAAGCGGATCCCGCAGGCCGCGGAGACCCCGCCCCGGCGCGACCGGAAGAGGCGGGGCGGAGTGGGCGGGGCTTGCGTTCCGCGGCCTCGGGGCCTAGCTGTTTCCTGCCGCGGAGGGCGGCGTGGCGGGGCGCGCGCCCCAGGGCGGGACGGGTCGGGACGCGACCTCCGAATTGGGCGCTGAGGACCCCTGGTCTTTTGTGAGGTTTCCTTTGGGCGCTCAGGCCTCTGCCCTCGCCAGAGAGAGCTGGCTTTGTGTAGTACTGGGAAGCGCAGGCCCTGAGGCCAGCGGATGGGGCTGCAAACTGAGCTGCATCCGGTACGTGACGCACTTTGTTAAGCAGAGCCATCGTTTGTTGCGGCTCGCCGTTTTGTTTAGGGGGGGAAAATGGGTTTATTTATCACTCTAACATTTCCGCAGGGAGAAAAACCGCGAGCCCAGTTCTGCTACTCCCTATCTGTGCTCACGCAAGGTGTTTTACCATTCTGAGCCTCAGAATCAGTATACCTCAGCAAGAAGGTAGACTTTATCGTTTAATTTTTGAGCCGTCAGGATGTTTATCCGTGAAAACAGCAAAATACCCACGGCGTAGGGTTGTTGTATTGAGCGGCACCTAAAAACCGCTTGTTCCTTTCTGAAGTTCAGAGTGCGAATCCCACAGTGCCCCGCGGTCTTGGAATCCCAGGCTGTCTGTTCTCTTATCACACAGTGGATTTCCCGTCATCCCTGAGTTGGTATTTGCTGGTTTCCTTGGGGTTTTTCTCAGTGTGGTTCTTGGGTCTCAGCAGTAGGGCCTCTGCTTCCGGAGCTTCTGTTTGGAGGGATCCGAGGGGCGAAGTGGACATGGCCAAGCCCACATCTTCTGAACCACACTCTGAGTACCCAGTCTGTGAAATTCCTGTCCCCAATAACCGTAGCCCACTTACAGAAAAACATAGAAATATTGGGCTGGGCCATACAGTGCGGAGAGTCCATTAGACCTAAGATATTTATGCATATTTATGCATTGCTTCTCTCCTCTCTTATCTCTCATCTGGCTGAAGAAATAATAGGAATGCCGCAAAGGTGCAGTGCTTAAAGTAAGAATAAGCAGGCAGATCGATAGGACAGAATAGAAATTGAGAGATAGACTAAAATGTTGAAGAATGAAGAATTTGATATCATGTAGAGGAAAAATCAGATTGGCTCTAAACGTTAAAAAAATGATCCTGGAACAACCGGGAAGGTGTCTAGGGGGGAAAAAAGACTACTTTCTTTTTATTTTTACAGATTTATTTATTTATTTGAAAGCCAAAGTTCTTTCTCAAAGAGACAGGGACAGAGACAGATATTTCATCTGCTGGTTCGCTCTCCAAACAGGTGCAACAGCAAGGGCTGGGCCAGGCTGAAGCCAGGAGCCAAGAGTTTCTTCCAGGTCTCCCATGTGGTTGCCGGGGCTCAAGCAACAGGAATCAGCATCCATATGGGATGCTGGCAGCTTAAACTGCTGTGCCACAATGCCAGCACCCCGATCTCACTTCTTAAATCAGAATATGTTCTAGGAAACTGAAAAGATTTAAATTAAAAATAAATTCATAAGACCCCTAGGAGAAAACCTTATTTAATAATAATGCTTTTGGGCCGGCGCCGTGGCTCAGTAGGCTAATCCGCCAGCTGCGGAGGCCATTGGAGGGTGAACCAATGGCAAAGGAAGACCTTTTTGTCTCTCTCTCTTACTGTCCACTCTGCCTGTCAAAAAAAAAAAATAATAATAATGCTTTTAATCATCTAGAAAATGTTCCTGAACATGAAACCCAACCCAGAAAATACAAATGGGCAAATTTGATTACATAAAATTAAAAATTAAATGACTTCTTCACTAAAAGATACTTCTGAACAGTTTGTTATGATGTGTGTTTTGTTGTTATGATTCTTATGAGTCTAAATAAATTCATATTTTAACTAAGTTCATATGCCTGTGCTTTGACAGCACTAACTCCATTTTGAGCTTTTTCTTGTAATACAAGCGATAAGTGACCCAAGGGGCCGGCTGATAGTCAAGAGGCCCCCTTGGCACTGCCAGACTGCTAAGCCACATTGACAACTGTGTGCTGATATGCAAATGAGAAGATTTGGATCCTGGACATCTTGTCCCCAGGTTGATATCTGCAAGCTAAGATAATGTACCTGCTGAGACAATGAATACTAATTCCTTCAAACTGGTATTTGAGGGAACTCCCACTCTGCGTGGGAGTTCACTCTGAAAGGAGCCTCAGCTGCTGGACGCTCAGCCGGAGAGAAAGCGCTGGACTTCATTGCTGATGATTTGAAGACCTGTCGAGCCTCCCCTGGAAGAAGCCTGTTTTCCCAAGCAATTTGAAAATTTCCTTCACAGATACACGGTGTTTGCTTGGTTACTGGCACTTTGTGCTCTGGTGATTTTCTTTTACCTAGTTTTGCCTATCTTTGCATACATTTCTTTTTAAAATTGTTTATCCTGCTTTTATGTGCTTATTGCAATTAACCAGTTAACTCACAAACCGTCTTTGCCTCACTTGCTTTGTCAAATGTAGAGGAATTTACCCCTCTTGGGAAAATTATAATCAAGGTTAGGATTGTCACCAGGTGTTGGGGAACCAGGCTTCCCTAGCCAGTCCATCACGACACAATTGAACATTTTAGCAAATGTGCTGAAAGATTAACTTTCTTGAGACAAAATACTTTCACACACACACACACACACACAAAAAAAGCAAAGGATACAAACAGATGGTGCAGGAAAAAAGTACGGATGGTGCCAGTGCTGTGGCTCAGTAGGTTAATCATCTGCCTGCAGCACTGGCATCCCATATAGACTCTGGTTCTAATCCCAGAGGATGGCCCAAGTGATTGGTCCCCTGCACCATGTGGGAGACCTGGAGAGGGCTCCTGGCTTCGGATCCCCCCATTTGGGGAGTGAACCCACAGATGGGGGACTTTTCTTTTTGTCTCACTTTCACTGTATGTAGCTGTATGTAGCTCTACCTCTCAAATGAATAATAAATAAGATGTTAAAAAAATAACACAGTCAACAAATATGTAATAAAAAACCTTGGCAATACTCAATACTTTTTGGTGACAATGGTGAGGATAGGCACACTGGGAATGGGAATTGGGAAAACACTATTGGAAACATTTTGGCCATAGTTTGACATGTTTTTAGTGCATATATTCTTTTACCACCTATTCCACTTCTTGCCAATCTGCACAAAGATGATTTACTATACAAGAG